>NW_026042489.1:0-234639 GCF_023856365.1 Brienomyrus brachyistius | reverse complement strand
TACTGAGAAGGCGCAGTTTGGTTGTCCAATGAGGTAGCAATAAAAATAAATAAAAGTAACTGTAAACATGGCGACAATAAGATAAAAAATAGTAGTTAAATAATAAAGTGTGTTAATGAGTGTATGTGTGTGTGGTATCAGATTAGTCCCTGAGAGTTCAGTAGTCTGACGGCATGGGGGATAAAGCTGTTTGAGTCTGGCTGTGAAGGCCCGAATGCTCCGGGACCTATTTCCAGAAGGCAGGAGGGTGAAACGATAATGTGAGGGGTGGGTGGGGTCATCCACAATGGTGGTGGCTTTGCGGATGCAGTGTGTGGTGTGAATATCTGTGATGGAGGGGAGAGATATGTTAGGGTTATCTTCTTCTGAAGATGCGCTGGAAACAAACCAGTCTCTGAACACAGAACAACACAGACAGCTGTGATGACGTTTTACTTGCTGCAAGGTGTAGGGAATCCACTTGCAGAGTCTCCGCAGTTTCAGCAAAATGATGGTTTATTGAACAGCAAAAATAATACAATGTAATACAGTGTAGAGACACACCGGGTACTGAAAGGCAGCTCAGATACAAATTGAAGACAGTTCTTCACCCCCCTTTATACCCAAAAAGGCCCTCCCCACCAAGGTGTTGTGTGTAGGTGTTGTGAGTGAATTTACATATAAAGAGTGACCCCCTGGAGTGTGAGGATCCTGAGACAGGGACGGGACAGGACAGGGTGGAGACTTTTATGATCATTGTAATTCAATTCTTATCACCTTATCTTATCCTTATCACCATAGTGGTGCCAACTGGAACCCCCATTCTCTCCCTGGCTTCCCCCATGATCATAAATTCCTAACATTGTCTGCATTCAAATGATCAACCAAGAACCTTGGGACATTTTTACCACTTTTCCTTACAAAGGGAAGCCCGGTCCTGACCTCGAGGTGTCAGCCTCTCAGTCGAACTCAGCCAACTTCGAAAGAGTAACTCCCCTCGCAGTGTCTTTTATTGAGGTACACAAACAGGATATGCAACTGACATTGAACATTGTTTGTCACCATATATGGGGTGGAAATATTCAAGCGACAGTTCTTGAGACGTGTTATTGCTCAATTAAGATCAAGCTGCGGCAGGGTGTTGTTTCTAAGCGTCTAGCAAAATGATGATAAAAAAAGTACATATTTCTCTAACACGATACTCCCAATGATTTTCTCACCTGTCATCACTATCTGTTGTAGGGACTTGTGATCTGAGGCGACACAGTTCTCAAAGCAGACCGTGATGCAGCTGCTCAGGGTGCTTTCAACAGTTCCCCAATAGAGTGTGAGAATGGGAGATGGGCTTTTCTGAGCTTCCGTGGAGAGTAGAGGTGCTGCTGTGCTTTCCTTACTATGGAGCTGATGTTGAAGGACCTGGTGAGATTCTCCGCCAGATGGACAACAAGGAATCTGGTACTCTCTACGATCTCCACAGATGAGCCATCGATGTGCAGCAGAGAGTGGTCACTCTGTGTTTTGTGTTCTTCTAACGTCAACAACCATCTCTTTGGTCAACATTCAGAGACAGGTTGTTGGCTCTGCAGCAGTCCGATAGTCATCACACTTCCTCTTTGTATGCTGAGTCACCGTTTTTATTGATGAGACCCACAACAGTCTTGTCATCTGCCTGATGTTGATGATGGAATTCGAAATGTGCATTGCTGCTCAGTTGTGAGTCATCGGAGTTAACAGCAGTGGGCTGAGCATAAAGTCCTGGGTTCCTGCTACAGCGTCTGAGCAGTTGCCTTCGTCGCCCATAGCTCCTGCGCAGCCCGAGCAGCCGCCTCCGCTGCCCCCTGCGGCCCCAGAGCCCGAGCAGCCGCCGCCTGCTTTGCCCGTAGCTCCTGAGCAGCCGCCTCCGCTGCCCCCTGCGGCCCCAGAGCCCACGCCCGAGGCGCTCCCTCCGCCTCAAATGACTGTGCCCCCTGGGGCTCTTGTTCCTGGCCCCACTCCTGTCCCTGACCCAGCTCCAGACTTTCCTGCCCTAGTCCCCGAGGAGGTCCCGGACAGTCTGACCACCGTGTGTGCCACGCCCCCTGATTATCCACGTGTGCTTCCCTGATCGTACCCAGCTGTGTCCGATTATTTTCAATCAGTCCTGTCTATTTGAGTTCATGTCTTACTAGAGTTCAGTGTCCGTCATTGAAGTCCGTCTGCGTGAGATGTTTCCTGCACCCCGTGTTCCTAATAAATCCCCGTATCCTGCCTGCCTTGCCTGTTTCCTGCCCGTCCGCCGCTCCCGTTAAATGGCGATCGTGACACAAGGCACACGCACATCAAGTACCAATGCAGCAAATACAGATGAACAATTTAGGAGGAATACTAGTCAAAGGAAGGAAGAAAAGCAGCCCACCCTATCTCATGGTCACGGACACAAACATCAGGGAGTGTTATGAAGAAGACATCACACTTAACACCATTGGTTTTATGCAGTGAATTACACCAGAGAGAGTTTTTACATTCTAGCTGTGTTACGTAACATTCCTCAGCCTTCAGGTTTTTTCCACACAATGCACGACATGCAGGGGTGCCAAACAAAACAGCGGAACTGCAGTGTAGCCAATTATTTGTTTCAGTAGTTTTAAGAAAACTAGAACATAAAATGTTTGTTTTACTTAGTCCACAAAAGAGTTTTTACCTATCTTAGTGTATTTTACATCACATACACTCTCGGTCCGTTGTGGAGTCCATCCCACTGTAGTTGGAGAATGCTGCCATCAGTCGCTTGGTGTAGCACTCGCAGGATTTACCAGGCTCCTGTTTAAACTGATGCATCATGCCCCAGTCCATGCGCAGGAGGACCAGTCTCTGAAGGGCTGTCGCATGGTGAGGCCTGTTCTGCCTGGGGTCCAGCAGGTCACTGGCAATGTCCTTCAACTCACAGTGGGCTTGCGTTCATAGTGGGGTACCGCAGGGTTCGATTTTAGGACCACTATTGTTCCTAATTTACATAAATGATATGGATACCAATATATACAGTAAACTGGTGAAATTTGCAGATGACACCAAGGTGGGTGGTGTAGCAGATACTGAATTAGTGGCTCAGCAGCTACAGCGGGATCTTGATTTAATTAGTGACTGGGCCGATACCTGGCAGATGAAATTTAACGTCGATAAATATAAGGTACTCCATCTAGGGAGCAGAAATATAAAGTACAGGTATTTCATGGGTGTCACTGAAATAAAGGTAGCTGATCATGAGAAAGACCTTGGTGTGTATGTTGATGCTTCCATGTCCCATTCTCGCCAGTGTGGGGAAGCAATAAAAAAGGCCAATAGGATGTTGGGGTATATCTCCAGGTGTGTGGAGTTTAAGTCAAGGGAGGTAATGCTAAGATTATACAATTCCTTGGTGAGACCTCACCTAGAATATTGTGTGCAGGTTTGGTCACCATATCTTAAAAAGGACATTGTGGCCTTAGAAAAGGTGCAGCGTAGGGCCACAAAAATGATTCCTGGTCTTAGAGGAATGTCATACGAGGAACGGTTACTTGAGCTAAATCTGTTCAGTCTCAAGCAAAGGAGATTGAGGGGGGACATGATCCAGGTATATAAGATTCTAACAGGTTTGGATGCTGTTCAACCAAATAGTTACTTCAGCATTAGTTTAAATACACGAACTCGTGGCCATAGGTGGAAATTAGCGGGAGAACATTTCAAGCTGGATTTAAGGAAGCACTTCTTTACGCAGCGTGTAGAGTATGGAATAGTCTTCCTGATAATGTAGTGCAAGCTGAATCCTTGGGTTCCTTTAAATCAGAGCTAGATAAGATTTTAACGACTCTGAGCTATTAGTTTAGTTCTCCCCAAGCGAGCTTGATGGGCCGAATGGCCTCGTCTCGTTTGTATAGTTCTTATGTTCTTATGTTCAACTCCTTCATCTACAGTGTCAGATGAGCAAACCTTATCTCCCCCTTGAGGATTTGGACATACCAACATAGGGGCAAGAATTTCTGCTACCTCGTCCTGCTGCCTGAGCGTTTCGCCACGGCACTTCTTCACCGAGAAGGAGGTAGAGTCGGGTGCTGAATGGTTATGATCCTCGTCTGCAGGGGGGAGAGGGGAAGGGGCAGGGGAACCACTGGCTACTCCTCCCTCGGTGGCATAAGGAGGAAGCTGCTGTTTGGGCAGCAATGCTTGGGCAGGAGCCACACAGTTTATTTCTGGGTATCTAATTAGCGGACACCATTAGGTCCCTTCAGGGGCTCCACAGACAAACTCATTGACAAAATAGAATTGTCACAGAAAAATTCTTTGTCACATGCTCAGTCGACATGGACTGTGTGCTATTTACATATTTTTGGCACAAACGAAATCTCATATGCATATCGATGTATCTTTGGCACAAGTGGACCTCCATCACTTTAAAGAGGGTAAACTCTGATCAGGAAATTTACGACGTCAGAATAAACGGATTTTTTAACAGAAGTAACTGACATGCCCTAATAAGGAAATGCATACAATCAGAATACAATATCTGTGGTTTTTAACAGTGGTAACAATCTGATAATGAAAGGAATCAGATCAACATTTCTATAGCATGTAACAGAGCTTGCTCCCCTCCAGAACTCATTGTTCCAGTAGTTATCTGAAATCATCTGCAGGAGCTATTCTTTTATTTGTATATTAAGCATAATTATTCATGAATATTATTGATTATGTTTATTTGTTTAATGTTTTTATTTATTCGTATTTATTGTTTATAATATAATGTTATATAGTATTGCAACACTTGAAACGAGAGGTACTTGCCTGCCTTAGTGATATTTACTATTGTCTAAGTGTATTCCCACCTGTAGGAGGCAGCAATGGTTGTTATTAAAGGTGCTGAGATTACGCGGCTCAGGGCTGAAGGTGCAAAGTGAAACAGTCATTGACCGTATTTGCCATGTGTGATGGTGTCTGCATATCGGCCCTTTTGCGCCAAACAAACCAGTTCAAAGTACTGTGTGTTAAAATATCATATGAATAAATCCTCTCAAGAACTAAACTCAATATCGTATCCTCATCATTCAACGCGTCTGACTTTTGCACCTCTTACCACAAGGCAGTGGATTACATGGGGAAATTACAAACAAGGAGAATTTAATCTGTTTTTCCTCTACATTGTCGTTATTCAGAATATTACAGACTATGAACAAAAACGGACAATGTAAGAAAATAAAAAAATGTGTATGACAGAAAGCTAGAGTATTTTTGCAATGGTGAGCACTAGCTGGTTTATGTACTAGCTCACACTCAAGAAACAGCATAAATGCTACTCATACACAGTTGGGGGGCAGGGGTCAGTCCTTGTGCCTGTAATGAGGTCACCAGTTGAAACTAACCCAGCCTCAGCACGTCTGTGGGTCCTTGAGCAAGGCCCTTAACCCCCAGCTCCCTGGGCGCCCCAACAGGTAGCTGCACTTCGCGGACAACTTACTCCACAAAGAGTAAGTTGAGGGAGACATAAAAAACACAATTTCCCCACGGGGATTAATAAAGTCCATCCATCTATGGAATATTATTTAGCACTATATAACGCAGAATATAAGAATTACGATTTTATAAAAAGTATGCCAAATATCCATGATATAATCATTACAATGTAAACATTATAATGTAATCAACACAATGGAACCAACTGAGTATGTATTTGCACCTTTTGTTAGTCTGAGTTTCTGTTAGCTACTTTGTTAGTCCTGAATCTATGAATATTCACATTTTTATCGCGTATATTTTATCACTATGTAAAAGGACAAATATATTATCAACCTTTTAGTGAGACAATGTGTAAACGGCTGAAACTACCAAGGTTTACTACTGAAGGAAGGGATTCACCTGAGTTCACCAAAAGTTCATGGCTGAGTATTTTTAAAAAACCAAGTGGAGCTGCTCGCGCCACTATTATGTTCAACCGAGAGGCCAAACGGTAAAAGAAATGACTGTCAAACTTATCACCTAGGGGTAAATATAAATCTATACAAATATCACCTGCATGCACATTACTTCTTTTACAATAACCAACTCCTGATCCATACTGTTAGTCGTGAAAAAAATAACTATTGTGTACATAGAGGCCCTGTGTAAAAAGATAACTGCCAAGGAAAAGATCAAAAACATTTATTTCAAGGATTCAAAGTTTTTATGGTCATGTACAGTGTACAGTGCAGTTCTTATTTGATTAACTTGAATGTCTTCACAGACAAGACGATTAAACAAATAAAGCAGCGCAACATTATAGTAACTAACAACAAACAAAGCTCACGAGTACTATTACAATATTCATATCATTTATTTAAATTTAATTTTACCAAGTAAATTAATTGAAAAGCAGTTACCGCTTTACCTGCTTCTCGGGAGAAATAGCAGATATACAAACGTCATGTATGTAACTAAAATCTTAAGCCAATAAGGGCAAAGTTGTGTCGTAATGGAGGCGGATCCAGCCTGTGCAGCCTGCTAAGAGGTGCTGCCTGATGTGTCTTGCTCTCGCGGAGTTTTGGTACCATGTGACATGGTGACGTAATGCAACGGGCGATAAAAAATATAACCATGATGCATTGCGTCAGGACCAGAATGCATTGCTTTAAGCTAGCGCTGTATGTGGGTGCATGAAGTGGAAAGCACCCAATAATAAACATAACATTTTTTAAAAAATGTTTTCTTCACCGGTGCAGTGAATTTAAATAAAGAGCTATGATGGTGCTGCAAATGGCTTTGCATAGTAGTTAGTAGTAGCATTAGCCGCTGTGTGCGGCATTAGCTTTCTACAGTCCTTACAGATGGTTCGTGTTTTGTCTGTCTCCCTTTCGCCATTTATATTTTCCGCCGGGCACCCGAAATGCTGACACACAAAAGATTCAAAAGTGTCTGGGGTATCTACTATAGTAATTTAGTCAGATGCCGACATATTTACAGCAGCTCATTTGCAGCGCATTCGTGAAACGGCTTTTCGCTCCAACGAGAAATCTCGTCATGTTGTAATATCGCGAGATCTCGTGACACGCGTTTCACTCCCACTTCTTAGTAACAGTCATGATTTGATAAAGTGACAACCTGCGTAATAATTGGTAATACATAGAGTTTGCTATTGTTCAGGCTAGCAGACTGTTATGGCTTGAGGTTAATGGTGCCTGTTACTTGTGAATTTTCACATTTGCAGGGATCTTCTGCCTCGTGAACGTGAAACGGGTAATTATGCTAAAAGAAGAAAAAAGCAGAACTGCAATGTGTGTAAGGCTGGTGCTGATTTTTCAGTCTGAACACAGTAAAATTTATACAAATTACCTGTATTCAAACTTGTATTCTTTATATAGTTTGGTTAATTACTATTTAAAAGTTTTATCTGCGCTCCATTGTATAACTTATATTGGAGACTTGTATGTACTTTTCGATTGGAAATGGTTAGCTGTATACAGGGGCGCCGCTAAGGGGGGGAAAGTTGGGACAATTCTAAGGGCCCACGCCCTTTAGGGGCCCCCAGAGATCTGAATGGGTGTGGTAGGGGGGCCCAACCTCATATTTTGTCATAGGGCCCAAAATTGCTAGCGGCGCCCCTGGCTGTATATACTTTGAATATTTTTATGATTAATTTCTTTGTTTATTTAATTTGGCAACAGATCTGCACTTTTAGCAGTATTGCTGTCAATTTTTGTGAAAGTTGTTACTAAATAAAACAAAAGAAGCAGACTTGTGTAAATCCTATATTGGTCGTGTATTCTTCCTGTAGCGTAGTGACAGCTTTTTGTACGGAAGCCGTGAACGGCTGTGCTTGCAAATATATTTTCTTCTGAATAATTAGAAGGATAAGCATATTTTGTCGCCGCCGCGAGATAGTCATGCCATACACAGCTCTGCTCGTTTTTGTACTGTAACCGTGTTACTTAATTTGCGAATCCATGAATTTAACGTTGACATTAAGTCAACATTGACATTGACAACGTTGACATTAAGTGTTGCACCTATCTAGTGTTTTACCGTGAAGGGCATGTTATATCTTGTCTCTAAGTCGCACTATGGTCCAGGGGAATGCTATGTCATATTAGAACATGTGTCGATGATGTGGCAATATAAATATTTTAGAATACTGTCAGTTTTAGTTTCAGAAATCCATCATTTGAGAAAAAAGGCCAGTCACGACAAATATATATGGAATATAACAACAGAGGTTAGCTGTATTTGTTTAAGTGTAAAGATGCACATAGAAACATGCATGAGCTCATCTGAGAATAAACTGAATGCAATGAAGATTTGTGACTCCTGCTGGAAAATGCGAATAGTGGCAGGGTCTTCAAGCAGTACATTTGTCTGAGAGTCAGTTAATATTAGGAAAGGCACCGTTTTTTTTTTCAATGGCGCTAATTATCAAGAAGGAAATGGAGTACCCCAGTACCTGGTTTACGGGCACTGGAAGCTCCAGTATCAGTCAGACTTTCATGTAAGTATATGTGTGTTTAATGACTTGTGCATGTTTCATCTTTACCAGGGGCAGAGGGGAAACTCAATAAATAGCCTTCTCTCACACTTCCAGGCCTGCAGAACTGAGCATGTCCCCTGGTTTTGTGCATATGTCTGTAGGCTTTGAGTTTTTCCTATGGGGGCTTCAATTTCCTCCCAGAGTACAAATACGTGCAGATCAGTTGCATTGGGGAGTCCATACTGTGATGCTGAGTGGGTGTAGGAGGAGATTGAGAGATGAAACTCCGGATGATTTACTCCCTCGGCTAACTAACCAGAACAGGATCGTACCAATACCAAAATGATAAGTTTATAAATGTTTTTCACTACCCTGATTCATTCAGTTATTTCTGTTTGTTAATTCCATCCCCCAAGCAAATACATAAATAAACAAACAAATATTCAGGGGGAATGTGTCATAGGTGATAGAATCAGTGGATGAATCTAAAGAAAAAAAGTAATGATTTCTTTCTCTCCAAAACACAATGCACAAAACTCTTAAGTTAGGTAAGACATTGAAATTTTATGACAGTAGCATGATGCAGAGGAACAACAGAAGGAAAAATCTAACTAAACCTGAGTCAACTAGGACTAATTACACTAAATTAAGTGGAACACACAAAATACCTAAAACAACTTAATAAACAAGCAAGAAATATTACATTTGATTAACTATACTGATGCCTGAGGGAAGTTCTTGTGCATAATGCAGCAAGTATATACAGCTGCAGAGACACTACACATAGTGCAAATAAATTAAAAAGTATACAGTACACACACTGATTCCTGAAAAATCTAAATACCATGGAATACTAATGAAATACTGATGATGATGATAATAATAGAAATAATAATGAATTAGTTTAGGGTATTATGCAATTGACATGTACAATTAAAAAAGAAATTGCACCAGACATTTCCTGTGGCAAAGAAGGGTTGCTTTGTGCCACATTACTCAAGTCAATTCACTTTATTTTGTATAGTACATTTTCATAGCCTTACATTGTCTCAAAGCACTTTACTTTGTCCCTGCCCAATTGTCCCAGTGAGCAAGATCTAGCCTGAAAAATTAGAAAGCGACATTGGCAAGGATAAACTCAGTCATAGTAAGAAACCTTTGGAGGAACCAGAGTGAAAGGGGGAGCCCATCCTCCACAGGGCAGAAGTCAGGTTAACAAAGTCCTGATTTATATGGTTTATATGGTTCAATTAGTTAAGTCCGGATGTAAATACAGAATAACTGGCAGCAGGGCACACAGGAAAGACGTAAACAGGCAGGAGGGCAGGCAGGAGGGTGGCACAGGCAGGACGTAATGGGCAGGAGGGCGGGCAGGCAGGGCAGCACAGGCAGCCAGAACTGTTTTGCCACTGCAGTTTGTTTTACAATTTCATCTGCATTTGTTCCCCCAAGGTATAACAGCAGCTAATTTATGAACATGCTGCTTTTCAGAAAAGTTTAATTTCCAGGAGCATGACCAGTGCATACATTTAGTGTTGATGGTTCTTTGTAAAATGGATGTTCTGTACTTTTATTGATCTGTCCATCCATCCATCCATCCATCCATCCATCCATCCATTCATCCATTTTCTAACTACTTCTGATGAAGTTCCGGGTTATGAGGTATCCTGAAGCCCAGGCAATATGGGACAAACACACACATGCACACACATAGGGTATACCTATCCTTATGGGGCCCGCTCATTGACTTCTATTGGATAAATGCTAACGCTAACTATGACAATCTTAACCCCCACCCTGCCCTAACCATAACCATAAGTAACCAAGCAAAATAAAAGAGGTTTTGCATTTTTAGTTTTTCCACAGCAGTCACAGATTTTTATAAAATAGAGTTTTCCTGGTTTTCAGTTTCGTGGTCCCCATAAGGGAAAAAAAAAACAGGTATTTATCACGCTATGGGGTAGGATAGGTATACCCGCTCGCACACACACACACAGACATGCACACAAATGGATAGATCACCACAGTTACTATGGATGTCGATCCTGCAATAATGAGACAGAACTATCATACTTAACAGGATCATATCCCTAGTTCTACATATGCATAATTATATTTAAAAAAGATCCCACGCACCCAGCACATGAGATGTTTGAACTTCTGCCCTCTGGTAAACGTTACCGCAGTATGCATTGCAGAACAACCAGATTTAATAAGAGCTTCTAACCCCAAAGCCATCAGAATACTAAATGCTAATGAACATACGTTTATGTGAAACCCTACTCTCTCTTACTCTCTGTGCACTTTATTACCACAACTGGTATTAAGTTTACTTTTTATTTATATAGTATAGTGCAATAATATAATCACGATTTGTGTGTGAGTGTGCCCTGTGATGGGCTGCCCCCCATCCTGGATTGTTCCCTGCCTCGTGCCCATTCCACATTCCGGGATAGGTTCCGGACCACCCGCGACCCAGTAGGATAAGCAGTTTGGAAAATGGATGGATGGATATAACTAACATAAGACAGACATTACACCTAACAAACAATAAACACGAAATAAAGGAGTGGATACAAAAAAAATGTAATGCAATGACCAGATTTAACACCTGGATTATGTCCCCCCTTAGTCTCCTTTGCTCGAGGCTAAACAGATTCAGCTCAGCTAACCTCTCCTCATTAAACATTCCTCTAAGACCAGGAATCATTCTCCCAGCCAAGCAAGCCTGAGTCCGGCTTCCACTCCCCCGATCCCCAGCAATGTTAACTTGGAAGGGCGTATTCTGTATGCACAACTGAGACAACCCAGGTGGAGCTCAGCTTATCGGCTGGCAAAATTGCCTTCAGGTATCACCCACCCTAGTGAGAGTCCAAGCTAGGGCCGTTCTCAGAACTCACCCTAAACGAAGTCCTGCTCAAAAGTTGTAATGACCGCCTGAGGTACCTGTCAGCCTTGCCCGTAATGAGTCAGTGGGTGTAGCCGGGCTGACACGCTTTTGGGCATCCAATTGCTGAGAACTCCCCTTCGGTTCTGACAAACTGTACGATCACAAGCAGTGACAGCAGAGCCACAGACAAGCTCAACCAACAGAGAGCGAATGGTAAGCACCCAGCACCCGAAGGGCTCAACTGATCACATCCAAACGACTTCCTGATGGGATTGTGTACGTAACTGGTTTACTGTTGTTAATAGTGGTTGAACTTCTATGCAAGTCCCCTTGTTGGGGGAGAGGGAATGAATGAAAGCATAAGGTGAAATAAAACCTAAAATAAATCAAAAAGGTTAAACGGGAATCAAACCAAATGAATTGTGTTTCTTATTCAATTGTAAACATCAATTAATTATGCAACAATAACCTAATTGGATGTTAATGTATTGTGATCAAACTGATTTAGTCCGTGAAGTTGATTCCTGCTTTCAGGCAAGAACCTGTGTGTCCAATTATGCGTGTTGTATCACCGCAGTTGACCACCAGAGACCCAACTCAGATGTTGTTAACCTACTATGGCGGACCACTAGAGGTGCAATTTCAATGGAGTGGCACTGCTATGGCTTGCCACTAGAAGCGCAATTTCAAAATTGAGTGGTAGTTCTATGCCTGACCACTAGAAGCGCAATTTCGAAATGGAGTGGTAGTTCTATGCCTGACCACCGGGGGCGCAATATCGAAATGGAGTTGTAGTTCTATGCCTGACCAATGGAGGCGCGATTTTGAAATGGAGTGGTAGTTCTATGCCTGACCACTGGAGGCGCAATTTCGAACTGGAGTGGTAGTTCTATGCCTGACCACCGGGGGCGCAATATCGAAATGGAGTGGTACTTCTATGCCTGACCACCGGGGGCGCAATATCGAAATGGAGTGGTAGTTCTATGCCTGACCACCGGGAGCGCAATTTCGAAATGGAGTGGTAGTTCTATGCCTGACCACTAGAGGCACGATTACGAAATGGAATAGTAGTTCTATGCCTGACCACTAGAGGCGCGATTTCGAAATGGAGTAGTAGTTCTATGGCTTGTCACTAGAAGCGCAATTTCAAAATTGAGTGGTAGTTCTATGCCTGACCACTAGAAGCGCAATTTCGAAATGGAGTGGTAGTTCTATGCCTGACCACCGGGGGCGCAATATCGAAATGGAGTGGTAGTTCTATGCCTGACCACTAGAGGCGCGATTTCGAAATGGAGTAGTACTTCTATGGCTTGCCACTAGAAGCGCAATTTCAAAATTGAGTGGTAGTTCTATGCCTGACCACTAGAAGCCCAATTTCGAAATGGAGTGGTAGTTCTATGCCTGACCACTAGAGGCGCGATTTCGAAATGGAGTGGTAGTTATATGCCTGACCACTAGAGGCGCAATTTCGAACTGGAGTGGTAGTTCTATGCCTGACCACCGGGGGCGCAATATCGAAATGGAGAGGTAGTTCTATGCCTGACCACCGGGGGCGCAAAATCAAAATGGAGTGGTAGTTCTATGCCTGGCCACTAGAGGCGCAATATCGAAATTGAGTGGTAGTTCTATGCCTGGCCACTAGAGGCGCAATTTCGAAATGGAGTGGTAGTTCTATGCCTGACCACTAGAGGTAACCAAAGATATAGCTAGGCGGTTGCCGACGCTAGATGAGTGACACACACATTTAATGCATGCGCATGCTGCTTGTGGCCTTCTTCTGTGCCTTGCACAGTATAAAACCCCTTAAAACAATTACTGAAGCGAGACGGCGCACGCGTTACGGCGACAGATTTAAATTGTGAGTGCACTATATCTCGTCGCAAATGGTGCTTAACCACGGTGGGTCTCAAGCACAGGAGACTCCCAATTTCTAAATGACACACACTTGGCTCACAGCGCAAAGTTGTGTTAAACTTGCTTTGTCTAAAGCAGGCACACACATACGAGTATGATCCTGATAGGTAACTAAGCTATCGGTCTTATGTCCAAGCGCAACATAATTTAGGTTAGAACCTCATAACAAGTATTCCCGTTCGCTAATAGAGAGATCTCTCCCAGGATATATAGAAACGGAGACACTCGTCCGAATTGAACCTGGAAACAAAGCGCTACATCTGAGAATCTCGTCAGACATAGGGTTAAAGTTTACTGCAGTTTAATACGAAAGAACTACAATGAAATCACCGAAAATAAAACAAAATAATATAACTACTAATAATAGAAATAAAAATAACTATAATAAGCCCATATGATCCCGCTTAAATGCCTTCAGATTGCCATGAGTGCGACTTTTGCAACCAGTTCACAGTAGCGCTTCTTCACTGCACGTTCGGTCATAAAAAGTTTAAATTGTGTGCTCAGAATAAGTTTAAACCTTGTGCCTTGTGATTATTAACCAATTTTTATGCTGAATGGTCGGCTCAAACTCAATTGCGAAACACCGTGAGTCTGTTAATGTGTGACTTAAATGGAACTCATTAATAACCAGTATCACGTAATAACCTGGGTTAGAATAGAAGGCTTGTCCAACGAGCTGCGTCACCAGGTAATGTAAACGATCGGTAGCGAAGCTCCCCTCACGGCCAATGAGAGAGAGTCTCGCGATATTTCAGGCGAATTTGAGGTTTCAGAGCGTAGATCGCACAGGCAGGGATTCTTGTGAGCACTCAATGAACGGAGGCTGAAGTTGTGTAAAAGACATGCATTTATTCCTATAACTAACATAAGACAGACATTACACCTAACAAACAATAAACACGAAATAACGGAGTGGACACAAACAATGTAATCATGAAAATGCAATGACCAGATTTAAAATGAGTAACCTTAAAAGGGAAAATACTGTTCTGCAAAGCAAGCAATTTGTGGAAATACTGTCCTAAAGTAATATAGCAGGTGAATAGGAGTTTAGGTTGTTATAAATGAAAGGAAGTTTGTTTACTTGGTTGCAGAGTGGGGGGGGGGGGGTCTTGGCAGTTGGTTGCGGAGGCTGATGAGCTGATGGGTGATGGCACTCAGGGAGGCGCGGTGTTTGCAGCGGTTGTTGGAGTGGAGCCCCTCTGATTCCCTCTCCTGGTGAAGCTTGGGCTTGGTTGCAGTTCTCTGTCCAGCTGGGTCTTCACTGATAGGCTTCAGGAGGGCTTCTTGTGGGCTTCTCTTCTCTTGGGCTGATGTTCTCTGCCTCTCTTCGTGCTGATGGTCTTTTGTTTTCTCCTCCCTTCTGTTTCTCCTCTCCTGGCTTTGTTCTGAGGTGCCAGGTTTTATAGTGTAAAGTTCGTGAATAGGAGTGACCAGGAATTCGACTCCTGGACCAATGGCTGACCATCCATTTGGCGGGCTTTCGGAAGGGGGTCTGTATCAGTCCTTTTGAGATTTATGACCAGAGTGATTTCCCTTGTATTGATGATTTTCGTTAGGCTGGTGTAACTTTTGATATATTCACTTTCGTGGTAACCACTGACCAGATTTGGAAACTGGAGTGATTTTCCATCGGTTTGATACCAAACATGCCATAGCAGCCTAGCGGTTCACACCTCATACCATCTGTAATGATTAATTAATGATTACTTATATTATGTCGTTATGTTATATTACTCACACCTTATTTTATGCCTCACAATCTATATAATTGTAAATATACTGTGTAGCTGCTGGCGCGTTCCAAACTAAATCTCATTGTACTTACAATGTCAATAAAAACATCCATCCATCCATCTAGGCAGGCCAGTGTCGCCTCCATCCTTCCTGAAGTCAGTGATTCCTTTGTCTTTGTGCTGTTTAGTGCCAAATTGTTTGCTGAACTCCAACCTATCAGTTTCTGGACCTCATCTCTGTAAGCTGACTCATAAGAACCAAAGAGATTTACAAATGAGAGGAGGCCATTCGGCCCATCAAGCTCCTTTGAGGAGAACTTAGCTAATAGCTCAAAAATCTTATCTAGCTCTGATTTAAAAGAACCCAGGGTTTTAGCTTGTGTTACAATAACAGGAAGACTATTCCATACTCTAACTACACGCTGTGTACAGAAATGCTTCATCAAATTCGTTTTAAAATGTTCTCCAGCTAATTTCCACTTATGGCCACGAGTTCTGGTATTTAAACTAACATTGAAATAGCCATTTGGCTGAACAGCATCCAGACCTGTTAGAATCTTAAACACCTGGATTATGTCCCCCCTTAGTCTCCTTTGCTCGAGGCTAAACAGATTCAGCTCAGCTAACCTCTCCTCATTAGACATTCCTCTAAGACCAGGAATCATTCTCGTTGCCCTACGTTGCACCTTTTCCAAGGCAGCAATGTCCTTCTTAAGGTATGGTAACCAAACCCGCACACAATATTCTAGGTGGGGTCTTACCAAGGAATTATATTATCGTAGCATCACTTGCCTTGTCTTAAACTCCACACACCTAGAGATGCAATGTGCCTTCTCGCGTGGTGTTCCTGCAGAGGGAGTCTGTGAGTGCTGGAGATTGGGGGAGGGGGCAGTGTGGCTATGTCTGCTCTGTGTTCCTCCAGACGAGCAAAGAAGCTGTTTAGCTCCATTGCTAAAAGGGCGTTGCTGTTAACAGTGACGGTGTTGTTGCCTTTGAAGTTTGTAATGTGTTGTATTCCCTGCCACACCCACTGTGGGTTGTTGTATGTGAAGTAGACCTCTATTTTCTGTTTCTCTGCCTGCCTGGCAACCTTGATGCCCCTATTCAGGTTAGCTCTGGCTGCACTCTGTGTTCTTGACTGCGCTGTCTTGTCCTGTAGTATTGTATTGTTGCTCTTGTGTTTATCTTGCACTTTCTCCCTCTGTTTGTGCTCCTTTCACTCTGTATAGTTCTATCTTGCCCGCACTTGTGTCATCTTGTGTTGTTTCTGTTTTTCTTCTTTGTCTTGCACCGTGGTCCAGGAGGAACAATGTTTCCTTTCACTGTGTACTGTGTATATTGCTGAAATAACAATAAACCCACTTGACCACCTGCCTCGATTCATCCTGAAGAGTTTTCCAATGTTGTTCAAAGGTCTGTTTGTTTCGGGTGAAGGACACGCCCCTGGACGTGCTGGATAAGGGGACCACAGATCAGTGTCCTCAGTCCTGCTTCTCCCTTCAAAGCTGAGAGGAAGATGACCCGCCTGCTGGTTCTGGTTTTGGCTTATGGAGCTCTGCTTATCTCCACAGAGGCCCAGCAAGATTACCACAGTCTCCCTGCACTCTACAAGACGGCCATTAAACTCGCAGTCGAAAATGCTCATCAAGGAACCCGTCAGCACATGAATTTCTATAACATCCAGGGCCGTCCGAAGGTAACTGCTGAGAAAGTGTTTACAAAAGTGTGAAACTTTCATCATCTGCAAGCTGAACTAATGAGAATCACATTGATTTTGATGTTTTAATTTCAATGCATATGATGCTTAATGTCTCTTCACAATGAAAGTGATGGTTGTATATCTCAGCCCTGGTCAATTTTACCTTCTCACAGTTTCTCTCTGAATCTGCTGCAGTCAAGTCTGTGACAGTTTGCCATTTTTTGGGTGATTATTGTTTGTTATATTGCCTTTAAAACAGTTGTAGGCAATTTTGTATATAACGTGTTTATGTGATTTAGATCAGCAGTGAATACATTGACATTGAGATTCTCTTGAGAGCAACAAAATGTCCAAAGTCAACTGCAACAGACCATCGGGCTGACTGTATTTTCATGGACAAGAGGGTAAGTAAAGAGTCACTGTGACTGTGAGCATTGGACATATCAGTTAGCAAATTAATTTAGGTTCATGTTAACTTTTTTGATGCCCTGCGGAGGAAAGTTAGCCAACAATAAAGTAACAAATAGATAGGTGGCCTCAAACAGCCAGTTCCATCACCTTATTCTCAAATTTTAGTAGGTTTACAGGCTTAAAGGCTGGATTACCAGGCAGTTGAAATCAGCCTTAAATGGCAGTGTGGTGTTTTGTGGTGAAAGGGCAATTAAATCTGGTCAGAGCAGGGTAGATGCGCAGTGTGAATTACCCTTTAAATTTACCTCTTTAAATAGTGAACTACAGGACCACTTAGCTTGATCGGAGGACAGTATTTTAATACAGAGCAGTGTTCAGTTAAACGGGATTTGTTGTTCATACTTTTAGATGAACTTGCTTTGTATAATATAGCCTTAAGGTGACCCTGCTTTGGAAGCTCTTTCCTCTAAAATTGTTCTGTGTCATTAAACCCTGCAGTCCAGCAGCTCTGCCTTAAATCTTTAGATATATCTTTACTACACCTTCTCTCACTGTATTTATTGCCCACCACTCTTTAAATACTGTTTTTGTGTGTCTGTGTGTTTTTGCAGCCATTCATTAACTGTAGAGTTTGCAGCAGACGGTCTGGTAATAATCTTACACATCCATCAATTGACTGTGTACCAAACAAGAAAGTGGATGAAGTAAGTGTAGAGAGTCTTAGCATTATGGAAATGTAACAGGTGTGTGAATTGTGTCTAAACATGTGGTTAAACTTTGATTGTGTTTGTACATGCAAAAATTTGATCAGAGTACTGTTTATTAATGACAAGGTTACTTTTAATCTGAACAACAGTGGCAGCACCAGGGAAAAGCTTGGGGGGGGGGCTCTAGCTCCTCCTCCAATGACCATAGTACCCCCACAGCACCCCCAAAATATTGGTTTCATTTTTTCTTTAACTATCTGTAAAATCTGTATATTGTGTAAGACATTTTTGCGGTTTTTATAGCATACTTGTAGTGTATTTTTTCTTCAAAGTACACATAGAGGCTCTGTGAGCTAGACGTTAGAATTTCATATTTTATCATATTTTATCCATGCTGTAGCTTATCGTGCTGTGTGCTTCTATACAGCATCTACATAAGCTGAAAAGCTAAAGCACCCGCTCTAAATAATCTCACTCCCCTATAGCACCTGTAGCATTAAGTCACTGGCGCTGCCACTGCTGAATAAACGACTCCAATCTGACTAAACCGCTTAACTTTTCCTCCCCATGTTACATTTCAGGACAAACGACGTAATATGTGTCCTTCTGATAAACCTCCTCTCAGATCTAAAACTGCCTTGGCTTCCAAGGACACTAAAGAAGCTGAAGGAGACTGTCTGGGCTGTTTCTGATGGCTGATGGTCCTGCAATGTGGACCAGAGGAGGAAACTGGAAGGGAAAATGCTTTGCTTTATATCATGCCCACCCAAAGCCCCCAGTGAGTAAGCCATAGGCGCCGATAGCATGGAAAAACTCCCAAGAAGGAAGAAACCTTGGGAGGGACCAAACTCAAAGGGGGAGCCCATCCTCCTGGGGCCGGCAAAGTGTAGGTGCAGGATCACAAAAAACTTAACGAGAGAATTCGACTGTCCCTCACAAAAACTGTAAAGTTTTAGTGGCTAAATTGCTTTTTCTATGCCTTTTCAAACAGGAGGAGATTTGTTTGGCTATATGTAGAAATTTTCTATACAATTTAGACAGCACAGAATCATTAACCTACTTTAATGAATTTATTTATACAACCACATATTTCACACATTTTGACATCAGTCATGCAGTGAAGATACAGTCTCTTTATTTCTTGACGCCAACCCTCCCCATTAATCCGGGCTTGGGACCGACACCTAGTTGAGCTGGCTTGCTCCCTTAAGTGGCTGGGTTAGGCTAAACTATGTACATATTTATAAAGACTACAATAAATTTATAAAGACCTCCCTAAATATGTAGTCTAACAAAACGCAGTTTAAAGAAGGTAGCCTACCTGGTAAACAAAGAAATTAAAAGGCCCACAGCATATAATCGGGCTATATTCCAAGCAGTTTTTAAGAACGTAACCTACATGGCGAAATTGAATTACTTTCTGGACCAACAAACGCAACCAGGCATGAACATTATGCACCTTCCTAGTCTTGATGTAAGTCGTCCTACAGATGAGGACGTTAGGCAGCCTTTAGATCCGACCCATCATGCACTGCAGTTTTTTGCAAATTCCTCAGACGGAAAACCATTAAATACCTCTTCTATTACCTTATATTACCTTATATTCATGTAATAAATATACAAATATCAATTAGTTGGAAATCAGCCAGACAGACGTAATTACTACAAATGGTTTCCACTGTATTTGTGACTCTGAGTGCCGCAGGCTTGGATGCAGTGCCGCACCATTTTGTAAGGCATGCACTGGCCAATCATGTAGCACTTCTCTCAGAAATATTAATGAGACATCACCTACCACCCTGCAAAAAAGAAATTTGCCGCTTGTCCCCCTGCACATGAGCCAACTTGGCTGCGTCAACCAGCGGAGCTCCGGAGCCTCTGGAGAAACACGCGGCAAAAAAGGCTCGCATGCGGTCTTCCAAAGTTTGGGAATACTTCAGTCATGACACCTTTTCTGCGCCTCTACTGTAGCTGGCGTTAATGATGCTGTTTCAGCCATTTTATATTTTCTGTTTACTTATTCTGTCATGTAAGACTGAGACAAATTATCGTTTACGACAATTCTTACACACTGTAGCCTGACTTGCTGACTTAAGTAAGTTTAACTATAAGCTACCTTTGCTAGTGTTTGTGAATAACATGTTTCTCTAGTTATGAAATTATTCCATGTTTTAGCATCTGTTTCAACATTAAAGTCAAATTGGTATACTGAAATATATAAAAACTATTGAACTATTAACTTAAGTCTAACATAGAAAATCCTACTGAATCTCTTAAGATTTTCCTTTTTTGTTAATGCACTAATGTTTAAGAAGTGTCTTAATAAATTGAATTTCAGATTTGTGTGTGGGTGGGAGTGGGTGAATTGTATTAAATTCATACATTCATTCTTTTGGCTCAGACATTACTGACCTAAAACAAATTGAGGCATTGGGTAAGTGCTTAAATTAGCTACTAAATGGCAAAAAATATTCTAAATATCACATTTTCCATTCTTCGGTATAATTTTAACGAATCACCTATGCTGCCAAACATTAACGCATAGATTGTCACAACACTCTATGTTTTAGTTCTTCTTTATGTGTATAGGACGGTGTGATGGTTCTGGTGGTGGGTGTGGCCGACGCTGCTCGCGATGTTTGGCTATGCTGCAGTCCCAGGGACCAAGTTGGAACACATTTCCACCTTCAAGCTTAGGTGGAAAAACGGCACCGAGACCCAGCAGCAGGACAACTTCACTTGTCCAGACAACCAGCCCTGCTTCATCATTGAAGTAAGCCCTGTGAACAGGAGCGAGATGTACTTCTGCAGTGGATGTTATAGCGGAAAGAACATCCCCATCCTCACGTCTGCCGGAGTGCCCCCTCAAGTGGGTGTGTGACTTAACTCGATGGATGAATTGGACAGAATGTACTGTTACTAGAGGTCGACCGATATGGGTTTTTCAATAGCCGATGCCGATATTTAGGAGTCAGGGTCAGGCGATGGCCGATATATGCTGCTGATTTTTTTTGGCCGATAATTGGACGTTTTCCCCTCTATTTGCATGGTAAAATATCACACTAATAATAACAAACGATACACAAAATTTCTCAATTTAGCATTTATTGAATACTCAACTTGGAAACAATAACACATTTATAAACAATAAAAATAGCAGCATCAGAATCTCTGTTAGTGCACAATATAGCAGCAAACTCCTCATGTTTGACGGAAGGAAATTTGTAAACAATACAAAAAGGAATAAGCATGTTATCTTCAGTTGTAATCCCACTTCCAGTCCCTGAGTCTTACTCACCACACTCATACTTCACAGCAATCAGACAGCAGTTAATTAACCAGAAGAGAAAAATGCAAAAACACAACAGAACTTGTAAATAATAACAAACTAATAGACAATAAAAATAGCAGCATCAGAATCTCTATTAGTGCCAAATATAGCAGCAAACTCCTCATGTCTGACGGAAGGAAAATTTGTAAATACACAAAGGAATGAGCACATCTTCAGTTTTAATCCCATTTCCAGTCCCTGAGTCTTCCTCATCCCACAAGCAGGCAAGGCATGTCACCCCGGTTGTGTGACACTTATTTTATATAATAAAATAAGTGCCCCCTGCGGCCCCAGAGCCCGAGCAGCCGTCTCCGCTGCCTGCAGCTACCGCGCCCACGTCCGAGGCGCTTTCCCTGCCTGCAGCTCCCGGGCAGGCGCCCCCTCTGCAGCCTGCAGCTCCAGTCCCTGGCCCCACTCCAGTCCCTTCTCCCCCTGTGACTCTGGTACCCTCACCCCGACGAGCCCGACCCCGGCCACGGGTCCTTATGTCTGTGTCCCATAAGGGGAGAGGACACAGACGCACGGCTGGGGTCCCACCCGCCCAGCCCCCTGGCTCGCCCTCCCTCGCCGGCGCTAGGGCTTGGTCGGCGCCTGCGGGTCCTGGCCCTCCGGGTCGGCTGTCGTCTGCGGGTCCCCCTCCGCGGCCTCGTCGCCCTGCCTCGGTCCCTCCTCCGGCGTCTTATCGGTTGCCTGCGGGCCCCCCGACGGCGGCTCCTCATTCGCCTGCTGGTCCTCCCGCTCTGGCGTGTCGGAGGACGTCGCCGTCTGCTGCGGCTCCCCCTCTCTCCTTGCCCTCGCCAGGGTCCCTTCCAGCTCCTTCGTCCCCTTCCCTGGTCTCCCCTCCGACTCCCTCCTTCGTCCCTGCGTCTGTCCCTCACCCCATCTCCTCGGCCCCTCCGGCTCCGGCCTCCCGGCCGCCTGCAGCCCTTCCGGCTGCCTCCCGTCGCCCGCTGGGTCTCCCTCGGGCTCCTCTTGGTTCCCCCTCCTTCTCTCCCTGGCCTCCCGTCTTTGTCCCTCCTGCCTCTGCTCCCCCTCGCTTTGTTCCTCCTGTCTCTGTCCCTCCTCTCTTTGTCCCTCGTCCCTCTGGCTTCTGCTCCTCTTTCCCCGATGTTCCCTTCGTTCACTCCCGGTCCTTTTGTCCTGCCTGTTCCCTCCGTGTCCCCCTTTCTGATCTGTTTCTCTGCCTTTCCTGTCTTATGTCAAGTCTTGTCCTGGCTCCTTCCCCTGTGCCAGTTCTGTCTGTCCGTTCTGTTCCCTGTCCCTCATTAATGAGGTTTTATATAGATATACATATATGCCCGGCTTGTCCGCTCCTCGTGTGTGCCACGCCCCCTGATTACCCACGTGTGCTTCCCTGATCGTCTCCTGCTTTGCCCGATTACTTTGATTAGTCATGACCTATTTTAAGTCCTGGTCTTACCTGTTTGCCCTGTCCGTCATTGTAGTTTGTCAATGCCTGCGTTCCGTCCTGCTCTACCCGCTCCGTTTCCCCGATTAAAGACCCGTTTTCACAAACACAAAAAATTGGTATAGATAGGCGACGGACAATCTGATTGGCTCAGATAGGCGACGGACAATCTGATTGGCTCAGATAGGCGACGGACAATCTGATTGGCTCAGATAGGCGACGGACAATCTGATTGGCTCAGATAGGCGACGGACAATCTGATTGGCTCAGATAGGCGACGGACAATCTGATTGGCTCAGATAGGCGACGGAAAATCTGATTGGCTCAGATAGGCGACGGACAATCTGATTGGCTCAGATAGGCGACGGACAATCTGATTGGCTCAGATAGGCGACGGACAATCTGATTGGCTCAGATAGGCGACGGACAATCTGATTGGCTCAGATAGGCGACGGACAATCTGATTGGCTCAGATAGGCGACGGACAATCTGATTGGCTCAGATAGGCGACGGACAATCTGATTGGCTCAGATAGGCGACGGACAATCTGATTGGCTCAGATAGGCGACGGACAATCTGATTGGCTCAGATAGGCGACGGACAATCTGATTGGCTCAGATAGGCGACGGACAATCTGATTGGCTCAGATAGGCGACGGACAATCTGATTGGCTCAGATAGGCGACGGACAATCTGATTGGCTCAGATAGGCGACGGACAATCTGATTGGCTCAGATAGGCGACGGACAATCTGATTGGCTCAGATAGGCGACGGACAATCTGATTGGCTCAGATAGGCGACGGACAATCTGATTGGCTCAGATAGGCGACGGACAATCTGATTGGCTCAGATAGGCGACGGACAATCTGATTGGCTCAGATAGGCGACGGACAATCTGATTGGCTCAGATAGGCGACGGACAATCTGATTGGCTCAGATAGGCGACGGACAATCTGATTGGCTCAGATAGGCGACGGACAATCTGATTGGCTCAGATAGGCGACGGACAATCTGATTGGCTCAGATAGGCGACGGACAATCTGATTGGCTCAGATAGGCGACGGACAATCTGATTGGCTCAGATAGGCGACGGACAATCTGATTGGCTCAGATAGGCGACGGACAATCTGATTGGCTCAGATAGGCGACGGACAATCTGATTGGCTCAGATAGGCGACGGACAATCTGATTGGCTCAGATAGGCGACGGACAATCTGATTGGCTCAGATAGGCGACGGACAATCTGATTGGCTCAGATAGGCGACGGACGATCTGATTGGCTCAGATAGGCGACGGACGATCTGATTGGCTCAGATAGGCGACGGACGATCTGATTGGCTCAGATAGGCGACGGACGATCTGATTGGCTCAGATAGGCGACGGACGATCTGATTGGCTCAGATAGGCGACGGACGATCTGATTGGCTCAGATAGGCGACGGACGATCTGATTGGCTCAGATAGGCGACGGACGATCTGATTGGCTCAGATAGGCGACGGACGATCTGATTGGCTCAGATAGGCGACGGACGATCTGATTGGCTCAGATAGGCGACGGACGATCTGATTGGCTCAGATAGGCGACGGACGATCTGATTGGCTCAGATAGGCGACGGACGATCTGATTGGCTCAGATAGGCGACGGACGATCTGATTGGCTCAGATAGGCGACGGACGATCTGATTGGCTCAGATAGGCGACGGACGATCTGATTGGCTCAGATAGGCGACGGACGATCTGATTGGCTCAGATAGGCGACGGACGATCTGATTGGCTCAGATAGGCGACGGACGATCTGATTGGCTCAGATAGGCGACGGACGATCTGATTGGCTCAGATAGGCGACGGACGATCTGATTGGCTCAGATAGGCGACGGACGATCTGATTGGCTCAGATAGGCGACGGACGATCTGATTGGCTCAGATAGGCGACGGACGATCTGATTGGCTCAGATAGGCGACGGACGATCTGATTGGCTCAGATAGGCGACGGACGATCTGATTGGCCAATCAGATCGTCCGTCGCCTATCTGAGCCAATCAGATAGTCCGTCGCCTATCTGAGCCAATCAGATCGTCCGTCGCCTATCTGAGCCAATCAGATCGTCCGTCGCCTATCTGAGCCAATCAGATCGTCCGTCGCCAATCTGAGCCAATCAGATTGTCCGTCGCCAATCTGAGCCAATCAGATTGTCCGTCGCCAATCTGAGCCAATCAGATTGTCCGTCGCCAATCTGAGCCAATCAGATTGTCCGTCGCCTATCTGAGCCAATCAGATTGTCCGTCGCCTATCTGAGCCAATCAGATTGTCCGTCGCCTATCTGAGCCAATCAGATTGTCCGTCGCCTATCTGAGCCAATCAGATTGTCCGTCGCCTATCTGAGCCAATCAGATTGTCCGTCGCCTATCTGAGCCAATCAGATTGTCCGTCGCCTATCTGAGCCAATCAGATTGTCCGTCGCCTATCTGAGCCAATCAGATTGTCCGTCGCCTATCTGAGCCAATCAGATTGTCCGTCGCCTATCTGAGCCAATCAGATTGTCCGTCGCCTATCTGAGCCAATCAGATTGTCCGTCGCCTATCTGAGCCAATCAGATTGTCCGTCGCCTATCTGAGCCAATCAGATTGTCCGTCGCCTATCTGAGCCAATCAGATTGTCCGTCGCCTATCTGAGCCAATCAGATTGTCCGTCGCCTATCTGAGCCAATCAGATTGTCCGTCGCCTATCTGAGCCAATCAGATTGTCCGTCGCCTATCTGAGCCAATCAGATTGTCCGTCGCCTATCTGAGCCAATCAGATTGTCCGTCGCCTATCTGAGCCAATCAGATTGTCCGTCGCCTATCTGAGCCAATCAGATTGTCCGTCGCCTATCTGAGCCAATCAGATTGTCCGTCGCCTATCTGAGCCAATCAGATTGTCCGTCGCCTATCTGAGCCAATCAGATTGTCCGTCGCCTATCTGAGCCAATCAGATTGTCCGTCGCCTATCTGAGCCAATCAGATTGTCCGTCGCCTATCTGAGCCAATCAGATTGTCCGTCGCCTATCTGAGCCAATCAGATTGTCCGTCGCCTATCTGAGCCAATCAGATTGTCCGTCGCCTATCTGAGCCAATCAGATTGTCCGTCGCCTATCTGAGCCAATCAGATTGTCCGTCGCCTATCTGAGCCAATCAGATTGTCCGTCGCCTATCTGAGCCAATCAGATTGTCCGTCGCCTATCTGAGCCAATCAGATTGTCCGTCGCCTATCTGAGCCAATCAGATTGTCCGTCGCCTATCTGAGCCAATCAGATTGTCCGTCGCCTATCTGAGCCAATCAGATTGTCCGTCGCCTATCTGAGCCAATCAGATTGTCCGTCGCCTATCTGAGCCAATCAGATTGTCCGTCGCCTATCTGAGCCAATCAGATTGTCCGTCGCCTATCTGAGCCAATCAGATTGTCCGTCGCCTATCTGAGCCAATCAGATTGTCCGTCGCCTATCTGAGCCAATCAGATTGTCCGTCGCCTATCTGAGCCAATCAGATTGTCCGTCGCCTATCTGAGCCAATCAGATTGTCCGTCGCCTATCTGAGCCAATCAGATTGTCCGTCGCCTATCTGAGCCAATCAGATTGTCCGTCGCCTATCTGAGCCAATCAGATTGTCCGTCGCCTATCTGAGCCAATCAGATTGTCCGTCGCCTATCTGAGCCAATCAGATTGTCCGTCGCCTATCTGAGCCAATCAGATTGTCCGTCGCCTATCTGAGCCAATCAGATTGTCCGTCGCCTATCTGAGCCAATCAGATTGTCCGTCGCCTATCTGAGCCAATCAGATTGTCCGTCGCCTATCTGAGCCAATCAGATTGTCCGTCGCCTATCTGAGCCAATCAGATTGTCCGTCGCCTATCTGAGCCAATCAGATTGTCCGTCGCCTATCTGAGCCAATCAGATTGTCCGTCGCCTATCTGAGCCAATCAGATTGTCCGTCGCCTATCTGAGCCAATCAGATTGTCCGTCGCCTATCTGAGCCAATCAGATTGTCCGTCGCCTATCTGAGCCAATCAGATTGTCCGTCGCCTATCTGAGCCAATCAGATTGTCCGTCGCCTATCTGAGCCAATCAGATTGTCCGTCGCCTATCTGAGCCAATCAGATTGTCCGTCGCCTATCTGAGCCAATCAGATTGTCCGTCGCCTATCTGAGCCAATCAGATTGTCCGTCGCCTATCTGAGCCAATCAGATTGTCCGTCGCCTATCTGAGCCAATCAGATTGTCCGTCGCCTATCTGAGCCAATCAGATTGTCCGTCGCCTATCTGAGCCAATCAGATTGTCCGTCGCCTATCTGAGCCAATCAGATTGTCCGTCGCCTATCTGAGCCAATCAGATTGTCCGTCGCCTATCTGAGCCAATCAGATTGTCCGTCGCCTATCTGAGCCAATCAGATTGTCCGTCGCCTATCTGAGCCAATCAGATTGTCCGTCGCCTATCTGAGCCAATCAGATTGTCCGTCGCCTATCTGAGCCAATCAGATTGTCCGTCGCCTATCTGAGCCAATCAGATTGTCCGTCGCCTATCTGAGCCAATCAGATTGTCCGTCGCCTATCTGAGCCAATCAGATTGTCCGTCGCCTATCTGAGCCAATCAGATTGTCCGTCGCCTATCTGAGCCAATCAGATTGTCCGTCGCCTATCTGAGCCAATCAGATTGTCCGTCGCCTATCTGAGCCAATCAGATTGTCCGTCGCCTATCTGAGCCAATCAGATTGTCCGTCGCCTATCTGAGCCAATCAGATTGTCCGTCGCCTATCTGAGCCAATCAGATTGTCCGTCGCCTATCTGAGCCAATCAGATTGTCCGTCGCCTATCTGAGCCAATCAGATTGTCCGTCGCCTATCTGAGCCAATCAGATTGTCCGTCGCCTATCTGAGCCAATCAGATTGTCCGTCGCCTATCTGAGCCAATCAGATTGTCCGTCGCCTATCTGAGCCAATCAGATTGTCCGTCGCCTATCTGAGCCAATCAGATTGTCCGTCGCCTATCTGAGCCAATCAGATTGTCCGTCGCCTATCTGAGCCAATCAGATTGTCCGTCGCCTATCTGAGCCAATCAGATTGTCCGTCGCCTATCTGAGCCAATCAGATTGTCCGTCGCCTATCTGAGCCAATCAGATTGTCCGTCGCCTATCTGAGCCAATCAGATTGTCCGTCGCCTATCTGAGCCAATCAGATTGTCCGTCGCCTATCTGAGCCAATCAGATTGTCCGTCGCCTATCTGAGCCAATCAGATTGTCCGTCGCCTATCTGAGCCAATCAGATTGTCCGTCGCCTATCTGAGCCAATCAGATTGTCCGTCGCCTATCTGAGCCAATCAGATTGTCCGTCGCCTATCTGAGCCAATCAGATTGTCCGTCGCCTATCTGAGCCAATCAGATTGTCCGTCGCCTATCTGAGCCAATCAGATTGTCCGTCGCCTATCTGAGCCAATCAGATTGTCCGTCGCCTATCTGAGCCAATCAGATTGTCCGTCGCCTATCTGAGCCAATCAGATTGTCCGTCGCCTATCTGAGCCAATCAGATTGTCCGTCGCCTATCTGAGCCAATCAGATTGTCCGTCGCCTATCTGAGCCAATCAGATTGTCCGTCGCCTATCTGAGCCAATCAGATTGTCCGTCGCCTATCTGAGCCAATCAGATTGTCCGTCGCCTATCTGAGCCAATCAGATTGTCCGTCGCCTATCTGAGCCAATCAGATTGTCCGTCGCCTATCTGAGCCAATCAGATTGTCCGTCGCCTATCTGAGCCAATCAGATTGTCCGTCGCCTATCTGAGCCAATCAGATTGTCCGTCGCCTATCTGAGCCAATCAGATTGTCCGTCGCCTATCTGAGCCAATCAGATTGTCCGTCGCCTATCTGAGCCAATCAGATTGTCCGTCGCCTATCTGAGCCAATCAGATTGTCCGTCGCCTATCTGAGCCAATCAGATTGTCCGTCGCCTATCTGAGCCAATCAGATTGTCCGTCGCCTATCTGAACCAATCAGATTGTCCGTCGCCTATCTGAACCAATCAGATTGTCCGTCGCCTATCTGAACCAATCAGATTGTCCGTCGCCTATCTGAACCAATCAGATCGTCCGTCGCCTATCTGAACCAATCAGATCGTCCGTCGCCTATCTGAACCAATCAGATCGTCCGTCGCCTATCTGAACCAATCAGATCGTCCGTCGCCTATCTGAACCAATCAGATCGTCCGTCGTCTATCTGAACCAATCAGATTGTTTTTCTTACACAAAAAATTATTCCGTTTTCAAAACACTTTTGTGCAAGAAATGCTCCCATGAGCCTGTGTTTAGTGCCTACAGAGGTCTTCTTTTTGCCACTGGTACAGGAGAGTACGGGTCCCACCTTGCCACAGCCAGGCACCTCCACGCTATCGACGGGCCGCGGAATCTCGATGGAGCGCACGTTGCCGTACTTGCAACACTCCTCCCGGATGTCCTCCAGGATCTCCTCGTAGTCCTCGTCGTCCACCAGCTCCTCGGGCATGACCATGTTGAGGAGGCACAGCACCTCCGTGGGCATGCCGGAGCTCTGCAGCCGCTGCAGCCCTGGAACCTGCAGCGTCACCGGCGTCTCGATGATGGCCGTCTGTCCCGGGGGGCGACAAGAGTGTCAGATACCCCCTGATCGTCCAATCGTCTCGAGTAACAGCGAGAAATTTACATGGACCCAAATAAACCCAAGAAATAGGGGCATTAAGCTTCCTGGGAGGCACCCAGGAACCAAGTTGGGTTTAGGACATCAGAAAGGCGGCAGCCGAGGGCAAATACTCACAGCGTTGGCATTCTTAGCCCCCACGCTTGCCCGCTGGACGATGAGCTTCTTGTCTCCGAGCTGCATGCCATTGAGTCCAGCCACGGCCTGCGGGATGCATCCCACACAAGCGTCAGCAATTCCATCCGGAAGCCCCGAGTCACCCCAGACCTTCCAGCTGCTGCCCCACCTCACGCACCTGGTCAGTGGCACTGATGTCCACGTATTCACAGAAAGCATAACCCTTAGACAGTGACGTGGCACTGTCCTTCACAAGGTTGAAGGCCTTAAGAGGTCCGAACGACGTCAAGAGTTCCTTCACCTGGGCAAGAGGAGGAGACGCGGGGGGGCGATTAGCCCGACAGTCCAGGCACGGCGCCTCGCTAGAAATGCTAATCTTAACTGTGGGAGAAGCAGCATGTTAAACTTTGCAAAACGACATGAGGAAACAGTGAAGACATCAGGAAAATGGCTTTATGACAAGTGGCTCGACATTACGGTGCAACACTAGAGCTCAAAGCCCCCTGTGCCCTTTCTGCATGACTTACTTACTGGGAGCGTACAAAAGTAACTATTTTGATTCTTGTCAATGAATGATAACACAGATTCCCCCCCCCCCATCCTACAGCATATACAACACAACTGAATTCCTAATCAAGTTCTCTGATAATTCCAACTACGAATTTTGAAATATGGACCGAGTTGCATCTGATTTTAAGGGCCACAATAATTAAGCTAGATGGTATATAAAAAAAAAACTAAATAAAAACAGCTAATTATATGTTAAGTGTTCCATGTATACAATGTGGAGGGGGGGGGGGGCGACTCGGCAGAACACAAACCCAGCCGAATCACTGACTTCCTGTTCTTAAAACCAAGAACCACATTGGTGCAGTTAATTAGAGGGACAAAGCCTACAGGAGATAAACTCACAGGTAAAGCTAAGAGCCGCCACAGGGTCCTGCTAAAGGGGCCACGGCTTGAAGCCAAACAGGACGAAATAGCTCTGCTAACATCATTCCTCACTTATTCTACAGGAATCTACTGTAAAGCCGCATTAACCACTGACTTCAGAAAGGAGTCACCTGGGACACTGGCAGCCACAAGAGGGCGCTACCTCCTACCTTCTCTTAGGGGCAAAAAAAAAAAAAAATCAAATTTATACCCTGTGATCAGCATAATAAGTCTCTCCCCAGCCTTCAACCCCCAAAAAAAGGACCCCATATGCTTAAGAGCACTCCAGGACAGAGCCCCCCCACAGGGGCAGGCCGTCGACAGGGAGGATATCCGTGCGAGGGACGGAATGTCTTACTTGCCTTGTGTTACATGTTGGCATGGCAGCAGTAGGTCAGTACTACTGAACAAATTATGAGCGAAGACTTAACGATCTTACAGGCCCCTAGCTGGGGACAAAGTGGGGAACAAAAATGAAAGAGCTGTAAGTATCAAAGCGGTAGCAGGGACTGCAAAAAAAATGTAAACACCAGGATACAAGCAGCGGTTTCCATTTCACCTGTCTATGGCACATTTACTGGCTTTGACGTGAAATACATTAACAGTTCTGCTGGATTCAAACTCTCTCCCCCCAGTGCTGCTTTGGTACAGCCTTCCTCTTGACTTGGATTACATGTGACTCACACTGGATAAGAAAGATTACGATGACAATCCGAAAAGGAGGAAAAAAATCAAAGAAAAACAAACTGACTGCACTTCTCACTTACCTTTCACTGAAACCGCGATCACTATCTTGTGGGCTGAGTCTTGCCATTTTTAACAGTTTAGGCTAAAGTGAGTGGGACACCGGAGCTCAAAATGTTACAATGCAGGGGTGGACGCAAAACGTTTTGCGATTAACTTTTGCAAAATAAATAGGTAAACTATTAAATGCCTGTATGGATTATGTCTATAATGGGCCGATTTCAGTGGGGTGGCGATATAGGAAGAAAAAAAAAAAATCATAAAAGATGCTAATGAGAAGTAGAAAATGTCTAAAATGTGACCCTTTCAACACTTTCAGAGTAAGACGACCTCATCTGTGCATGTTGTTATGGTAATATTATCCATCACTGACGTCATAACAGAATAGGGCATGGGGCACGATGTGAAAACTCCAGTGAAGCTGATAATCGTTCACCAGGAAAAAGGTCCGAAGTATTTTCTGCCTTTCGAGCGACACAGCAATGTAGGGAACGATTCTTCCGCAGCTCCCCATCGCTGTTAACGGGATGTGAAGTCATCGTTCTCAGTGTGCGGACATGGACGTGAGACACGGCACGTCTGCGAATACTGAAGCGTTTGGGGACTTGGTCGATCTCCCCCACATTTCAAGCACAGTCTATGGTAGTGTTTCCCAGCCCAGTCCTCGGGGGTACCCCCCCGGTCAGTCCACGTTTTTGCTTCCTCTCAGCACACCTGTACCAGGTATTCGGTGTTCCTGATTGGCTGGGAGCTAGGAGGGAGCGAAAATGTGGACAGTCGGCGGTTCCCCGAGGACTGGGATTGGGCAAACACAGGTGTACGGCAATGTGGAGGTATTCGTCAGTTAGGTGACGCGCAGATGACTCGATTTTAAATTTTCATGCAGCAAAACGACGCGGCTGATTCATCCGACTAACACTCAGCAATTAACCCGATATACAAATATTCCAGGGTACCCAGCAACAGGCAGCACAGGGACTGGCTACGTGACTGGTTTGGCAAGCCGCCAGCTGTAAGGCACGTTTCCCAAAGCCTTTGTTGCTAATAAGGTTATTTGCTAACAACATTAGATAACAACTGAATGGTTCCAACTATGCAAGTCGATAACATGAGGTTTTGGGAAACGTACCTTTTACATTAGCGGGGTCTCAATATCTTCATAATTTACAGCTGGATAAACAATGAGCGTAATGTAACTGTCAACTCATTACCTACATGTCTAATAAATGTTTAATAAATCCCATGAATATCTTTAAAAAAAAAAAAAAAAAACCTCAAATGTGCGGCTATTTTCAGCAGCTAGCTTTAAACATGATGCTGACATTTGACCCCCCAGTATCTTGTAATGAATTTTAAGCGGTGAGGTAACTTTGACAGGCTTTCTTTTCCTACTAATCAGTTACACAGAGACGAGTGTTTATTTTATGTATGTATGTGCGTGCGCGTGCGTGCGTGCGTGCGTGTGCGTGTGTGTGCATGCCTGCTTGAGTTCCACGTGCAGCAGTGGGACAGAAACACAGGAGGGTTGTGGGTCGGCTCCCCGGCGACAGAGACTGAGGGCGGGGTACCTGATCGTCACTGAGATAGTTGGGCAGGCCTCCGACAAAGAGCTTGTGTGGCGAGTCTGGAACCACGGTGGAGACGACCCCTGCAGACAGAGCGGCACGGCGCCCAAAGCCGGCCGATCACAGCAAACCGTCAACATGCCGGATAATGACCACGAGCAAACGGCGCGAGTGAAATAAGCCAACTTCAAATCAGTATGACGTCGTTATCTCCTATATAATATCAGATAAATGTAACTCCAGCAAAAAAATACCTAAATACTGGGGCAGTTTGACGACTGTTTTTTGTCTCTCCCATCTTGCTCTCCATGGGAGATGCTGACACATGCAGCACCAGTCAAAAGTATGGACACACCTGCTCTTAATGCATTTGTCTCTATTTTAGCTGTTATTCACCTTATAGTAAAAGGCCTTTGGGCATGGAAGTTATGCATATGAAGTACTGCAAAGACAAAATTTTTGTCTCTTCAAAATAGGAGCCATTGGCTTCGATGACAGCATTGCGGACTCAACCAGCTAACATATGTACCCACCTGGACCGTTTCTCCAACAGTCCTCGAGTTTCCACAAGTTCTGCGCGCAAGCTGGCTACCTTACTCTTACTCTCATCCAACTGATCCCAAACCAGCTCTATAGAGTTTAGGTTGGGGGGCTGTGGGGACCATCTCTTTCCTAGTTCACAAGGTAATAAGCTACTTGCATAACCTTCAAGGTGGGCTTTGGGTCATTATCTTGCTGAAAAACAAGTCATTTTCAGTAGGTGTGTCCAGAATTTTTAACTAGAATAGGAGCCAGCAACCCTAGAACAATTTGGGGGTTAGGGTCCTTGCTCAAGGGCCCAGTGGTGAAATCACTCTGCCAACCCTGCCAACCAGCAACCTTCTTTTCATGGGCAAACATCACAGAGCCACACAACACCCCTATGTTAACAGTAAGAAGTGAGTGACTGAGCTGTGTGTGTGTGTGTGTGGCTCAGCTGGTTAGGATGCCAGCGTTATCATCAGAAGATCACTGGTTCACATCACTGGTGATCACACCACTGGGCCGGCGAGTTTGCTCTAGGGACAGGCTGACCCTGATTTCTCAAAAAAAAAAAAAAAAAAAAAAACATTCTTCACTTTGGATAAAACTGTCTGCTAAATATTTACAACATTAAGTAAATAAAAGTGAAAGTCTCCCTCTTTATATGACAAGACATCCGCAGCTTGCGAAGGACAGTCAGTCCGTAACGAGTACAAAAAACTGGCCTTGCCGATCGGCTCTTCAAAGGTAAATAAAGATTAAGGTTATGACGGCGACAAGCAAAACGGACCTGGTACGTGGAAGGCGGGCTGCTCTGAGATGCCAGGCAGGGGGCGATAGTCGTGGGGCCGCCTGATTTTTAACGACTGACCCTGGAAAATGATGCCGTCGAAGGCCATTGCCTGCGTGGTCTCATCCACGGACCGAAACTAGGGCAGAACGAAGAACGTCGTTAATCAGGGAAGGCTGCGGTCTCCGCCTGGACACAGCAGCCATTAGGCAGGAAAGACTCTTACTTCAAGGAAGGCAAAGTTCTTGTCCTGGTTTATCTGAACAGCGAGGACGGGATTGGTGGGACCTTGACATAAGCCAGCCAATCGCATCTGGGTATTGAAGAAATCCGCCATGGCCTCCTAAAAAGACAGGCAGACACACTGAATGAAGACAGGCAGACGTCTGAAGACATCAAAACAGGCAAACGAGAAAAAAAATGACTGACAAGTCTAGTACATTTATCTATTTATTTTGCGGACACTTTCATCCAAAGCAACATACATTTCATTGAAGAAGCAGGACCAGACAGTTCCTAGAGCAAATAGTGCTTAAGGGCTGCGCTCGGGGGCCCAATGGTGAAATCACTCTGCTGCCCAAGGGATTTGAACCAACAACCTTCTTGTGACCGGCTCAGTGTCCTAACTCACTGAGCTACACATGACACCAGTATGCATGACAGAAGGCAACGCGGGACTTTGCCTGGACTCACCTCCGTCAGGCCGAAGGGGATGTTGCCGACATAAAGCCGCCTGGCCTGCCGGGTCATCTGGCTGCCGACCATCGGCACCTGGGTGGGCGTCACTGCCACGCCGCTGGTGGTGGATGTTGCCAGTAAAGCTATCGTGGGGATCTGCCCTGCAGCTGTGGGGAGGAGAAAGGGCTTCAAGACCCCAACCAGGGACGGCCAGAACATCCGGATCGTCGCCTTCATTTGCTTCTAACCCCTAGGTTTAAGCTCTCTTCACACTGTCTGAAATCATCCCAAGTGTTATTCCCTCTTTGACCAGCAGGGGGGAGGAGGGCACTCCAGAATAAATGCTTTCATTGCAACCAATATACCATAACCTTGCAATACTGAACTAGCACACATGGAAGCGTCGCATCCAAACCTTGCATTGCCTTGTACTGCATGGGGGTGATGTGCTCGAATCCCGGAGGGGGAACATCCCAGTACTTGTATGTCCTTTTCTTACGGCTTCTCCGAGGAGAGTAGCTGCCCAAACACAAAACAGAAGGTTGTTTTCCCCAAACAATACAGTGTAAACACTCAGAATCTGGCAAAAACAAACAGATGGCAGAATGTTTACATTTAACTTTGGATCGCAGGCAGTTTAAGGTCATGAGGGTGTGACCATGCGCCACTTTTTAGGCTGGCTTTGAGGTCCCATCGCTATGGCGGGGGCTACTTATAAACGCCAGTTAAAATTTAATATGGGTACAGTCCCCCTTCCCACCACGAAGAAACCAATTGGTTGATTGTGAAAGAAACTTGTTAAGAGGCCTCAAACCATGCTAGATATCAGCTTCAGTGCCTGTAACCGGGACCGTGAGGGGGGGTACCTGTGCTCGCGTGAGCTGCTCCGTCGGTCACGACCCTTGCGGTCGCGGCTGCTGCTGCGCTTCTCGTGACTCCGCCCCCTGGAGTCCTTGCTCCAGCGGCGGTGCTTCTCGCCACGGCTCAGAGACCGGCTGCGGCTACGCTTCTTGTGTCGCTCCTTCTCCCGCTCTGGGGGACGACACCGTGGTACCAGTGAGACGGTGGGCGGAGCGACATGACTGCCCCCCTACCATCCATTTCGATAAATCCAAGATGTGTAACTCAGAGGGATTATGAATGTGTGTCCGGATGGTTGTGGGTTTGAAGCCCATGAGTCACAGAGTAATCATATTACCAACTTCCCTGGGGTGCTGGATGCTGACTGACCCAGCGCTATGCCTTAAAAGTCACTTACGGAGACCAAGATGTGGTACGGGGTCTAACTCCCCAGTTTCCTCACCAGAATGAAGCACCTCCATTCAATTCACATATTCAATCACACCCTCCTGAAACAAACACACCCATCTCTCAATGGCTAATAATTTCAAGGGCACAAGGACATCCCCTTGAATGTCAGTCTGTTGTGAAACAATAAAAACATAACCAGACTAATTAATGATATAGGAGCACAGTGGTGAGTACAGTTGCCTCACGCCTCCGAGTCTGGAGGCCTGAATTTTGCCTCTGCTCTCTGTATGGGGAATTTGCCTGGAATAGGCTCCAGGGGAGCCTGACTAAGATAACTGGTTGGACGATGGATGGGTAATTAATATCGTTTCAATCTGACAGACAGCACTTTATTAAACTAGCAATAAAATATCACCTTTCTATCCCAGCAGGTCCTTCATATAGAAGCTTAAATAAATCCCTGAAGGTGCAGTTTTCAGTGAAGCATTTAAACGCAGGTGCTGCTCGAGGAATCAGCTTCATGCATCAGTTATAACAGCGTTACGGTAATGCACCGCTGCAAAAGTACAGACACGGAGCGGCCAATGCATCTTACGTAAATCGGTAATAACCAATTACCGCAATCGCAGGCATAGTCAGAGCGCAGATATGAATGACTGGAACTGCTAGTTTATCAAACACGGCGGCACTTAGTGCTCGTCTAGCCGAATCAGGTCGTTTCGAATGACATTTTAGTGATTTAGTGATAAGGAGCTGATATGACAAGATTGCCATTTGATAGGTACATAAATCAATCCTACTTTCGACTCCGTTGTAACGCATGTTGTATATTTCAGTTGCGTTAGTATGGCTTAAGTTTATTCAGTTTACTGGATTCTCTGCACTTTAATGAAGTTATATGTGTATTGTTATATAACTGTACATCATTGTTAGTTACTGCTATCCGCTGTAAAGGTAGATACAGGTGCAAGACTTTGCAATAACGACCTAAAAGCAGTTGTTATGATTCCAGGGAACGCGGCTGATTTTTAGAGTCTATACATCATGAAGAAACGGCGATCGTGTGAGAAAGACTTATTCTGTACGGATGACAGGGCCAGCATTTCGGACCCAAGGGAAAGGCTATTGTGCATCGGAAAGAGACAAAATCATATCATTATATAGAAAACTCGTCGTAGTATTTAAAAACCAAGTAACTAACACTGTTATTAAGTGCGGACTTTAAATCAAGTGGTCGCGGTCGTTTTTATTTGCATAAAACTTTAAACGTGATCTTGAAAATATAACGCTTGCAACAAACATCCATGCATAGTGTGTTACTGCGAATGAAAATACGCGGGTCACAATTTATGATCCAAGTGTATAATGGTAAATAATTAAATAAATAAAACCGCAGGCTTTCACATCGAGTGCACCCCAATAACGTTTCATTGAAATGTCCATGTTATGTACGCCGGGCACTGATGGATGCAGGCCTAGCGATCTCTATAACAATGCCAAGCAAAGAATGTCACTGATTTACCAAAGCGGTCAGTTTTCGGGGATCCTGCGGCAGCTGGGAGAAGAAGAATCGGGCAGGTTTCAGAATCGGCGAGCGCTCGGATAAAAGGCACCGATTTCCCAGCCGCGCTTTTCTTTTCGGAACCAGCAGAAGTGCCCTCCGCACCATCCTCGGCGCTAGGACACGCCGGCCACTTTATTACCCTAAAACAGGGAGCATACACCGATCTTCAAAGCCAAACTTACCTTGCCGATTTTCGCTTAACTGCTTCTCAAACTCATCGAAATCGGACATTTTTCAGTCCGTACTAAAGACGTATTGCAAAATAAGCAGAGGTCCAACAGTAGGCCTTTGAATGGGCTACAGGCTGCATTGGGTTCTGCTGCTTTTTCTTCCGAGTCGCCTGCCCCTCCTCCCCCGAAGTCATCGGCTCTTCCTCGGTTGTATCACACACAGGTTCGGAAACATTCGATGCGCATTACCGTCCCCTCCTGCACTGGAGGGTTAAGGACAACGTGATTATATCGAACCAAAATTGAAATGTGCAAGTTGACTTTCCTAGTTATACGTCTTCATTTTTATTCTGGGTTTAACAACCATGAGTTTATGACGTATTTTACATGATTAGTTGGCGACTGGACCTTATTGTTTATATCTCTTATTAAGGATCCATCCATCCATACATCAATTATCAAAACCACACACTTACAATCCGAGTCTAGTTTCATATGCTGCGCTGCTGAGCGACCCGCAGAATATTATGCATGAGTACAAGTCACAAGCCCCGTTTCCACTAACACGGGGCCGGTTCTAGCTTGGTGCCTTTTGAGACCGAGGCAAAAAGATGCAGACTCTCCCCGTCGGGGAATCGAACCCCGGTCTCCCGCGTGACAGGCGGGGATACTCACCACTATACTAACGAGGAGATGTACGCGCACTACTTTTACATCTTCAAGATAAACAGCGGATGACTACTAACATTTGCGAGTAATCAATGACTGAGCTTCATGTCATGACCATGGTGCTCAAGAGAAGAAAAAATACATAATGTACGTCCACTGATACCAGAACAACCATATAGCTTTATACTAAGACGATGATTAAACGGAAAATTCCTTTACAAAACACTGCCACAAAATCATAGTTTCGCAATATTACATCGTGCAACGGGACACAGTGTAAGTACGTGAAGTCGGTAATTAAATCAAGAAAAAAAAGTGAGAGGAAAAGAATACTTTTCTATTATCATATTTTTCTAACTGGCCAAACTGAGTCATATTTTGATTATACACACTAACAGAAAAACAGTGCAAATCTCCGGTAGTCCGTTTCACTTGCGCTCCGCTATGGGGCAGTAACAAGCAGAGCTTAAGTGTGGAAGGAAAAAAAAAACACAGGACAGCATCAATCCCAACTTCACAAACGCCGGAGATCGAGATGCTGTAAGCATGACAATTAACATCTTTATCCAAGGGAACAGCTGCAAGACACAGATGCCGCGCCTAACAAAGGTAGGATCGATTCCGAAGTTCAGGCATTTACAGACGCGGACTCTTCTGGAGTTGATTTTTTTCGGGAGATACGCATCAACTTCAAAAGTATGAACCGCATTATATCTATATCTGTTATGACGTTGTAGCTATTGATACTGATGCATCACAAAAATAATTTAAATGTTTTTTCATTCTGACATATGTTCGTTCGGACGAGGATTTTATTATATGAGATAAGTTTTAAATGAAAACTTTTTTTAATCTATATGATTAATTCTCGAATCTAAGCCAGACTTCACATAAATCATTCATTCATAAATATAATGGAACATACAACATCCAGGTATCCATGAAATTTATGATCAGGCTATACGTTTGTGATAACAACAAAACAACACAACATGTATATTTACAATATATGGGCCTATTGTTTAATATTGCCTCCAAATTATAGCCAGACAATAACGCAATAGGCCGACATCAAACTATTTTCATGTAAAACAAAAGTGCTGGCAGTTTGCTTGTGCTTACAGACCCCGCCTTGAGCCCATCCAGAAAGATCCCAAAAATAACCGACAAGCAAAGGTTGTAACAATCTGAGCATGTTTAGTTTAATGTAATCAGGAGCCGAATTAATAACGCGAATAAATGATCAAACCGAAAGTCTGTAGTCGGGAATATCCGATAACGTCTTTGACGTGCAGTTAAGATAGTCAGAGGAAAAACCTTGTAGTTTACTTATATATATGCCTAAATATATGAGTGTGTCTCTCCGGTGATTTAATGATGAATATAACGATTACATATCAAATCACACATTAAGCAATTATTATATTACTAGGTTGAACGTTTTCACTATGTCTGTCGTCACCTTGATTTCACGATTTTGACTATTCTTCTTATCCCAGATTGAACAAGTCATTGTGGCGATGCAAGATCCCGACATGGGGATAAAGATGAAGAATCAAAGACTGTTAATCACAGTGATTCCACATGCGATGACAGGTGCACGATACATATTTTACTTTTTAAAAATAATTTTTCATGCCGCCCGGGTTGTCTTACACCCGGCCGTGCAGTGTCCCGGGGGCCGGGTCCTAATGGTCATTTAAGCCCTTCACAGGAAAGCCCATACATCGGCGGTCTTCGGGAATCCTGTGCATTAAGACTGTCATCGATCTCCTTGCGCTCATATTTATTTATGTAATTTATTTATCGAGTTCAGCGTTTTTGATTTATGACGGCTTAATGCATTTCTCGACTCTAACTAGATGCCTTCCTCGCTATGCCTTCCCAGGAAATGATATCGTGGAGTGGCTAATTCAGAAGTACTCCATCATGGAAGAAGGTAGGGCCGAGAAGTATGTAGGGAAGCGTTACCTGGTGCTCTTATGTGAGGTTAATCGATTGTTTTTTTCCCTTCGTGACGACGATGGCGCCCCTGCTGGCGAAAGACGTCATCAGGTTTTTTTTTTTTTGTAATAAAATAACAGAAATAAACGAGTCTTTTGAATAATAAATACAAATGAAGTAATAGAATTTGTCATCCATACAACAGATTAGCCTAGCTGCATTTATGTGTAAGCATATGCAATTCACGTGTCTGACAGAAGCATGTTCTGTTCCATTGATATTGCTGAGCCTGTGAATTAATAAATGTCAGAATTGAGCTTGTCCATAACATAGACACCCCATTCGCCTGAAGCTTTTGGGATTTTCTTCCCCTGGCGTCAATTTATCTGCTGAATTATTTATCTTTCTGCTGAGAGGCTATTAGTACAAATAATCTGTAGGCCAGTCCCGAGTCGCGCCGCTACGCATGCTGAGCTGTACGGTTTGATAGTCCCGATGCAAACTTCGCTGATAGCCAGAGGCAGTCAGTCATGCCTGGAGAAATATCGCTATCCGTCTCCCTCATTATGCACTTCTGCAAGACGCTGTTGTCCTGAATTCCCGGGCGATGCAGATGAGGTTTTAAATAGCAAGGGAGCAGATTTCCCTGATTTACAGCCCAGATTGGAAAAGAAGTCGGAATGGAAAGGAGGGGACTTTTAGGCAGTAGATGGCAGATGCATTAACAGACTTGAATGGGCAAAAAACCTGTTGCCCCGGTAAGCAGTTACCCCTCCCTGTAAACACTAGGCTTCCCCCTAGCAGCGCTGTTGCTGCGCCGGTCTGAAACCCCCGGGAGCGCCTGACTGCCAATGGCCGCGGAGGCAGCCGGAAAGTGGAAAGTCCCAATTACTCGTAATTAATTATAGTTCCGATGAGGAATGCACCATCCCCGCGGCTTATTCTGTGCACCATGTCAACGTTTTTTCCAGTTACTTGCTATACCGTAAAATAAAATATAATATGCCTACTCAGTTTCTAGTTATCGTGTGTTCTACTGTATTCCACTGACAAAAATTTAGAGAATTACTATGCCTAAATCTGGGCTACGAGTAGTGGATTTGTTTGAGCTTTGAGTAGTTTACGTGGAAATGAGTGACCACTTTGTGTGTTTTCAGAGGCACTTCATGTGGGGAATCTGATCGTGAAGCACGGCTACATTTACCCCCTAAAGGACCCCAGGACGCTCGTCCTGCGGCCCGACGAGACGCCGTATCGCTTCCAGGTAACCTAAAACCACGGTTTCTTCAGATGGAGGGCAGCGCGAGAGGGTGGTGGCCATGTGGGGGGGCAAGCATATCGAAACTATTCGTTGGAGAGACTGCGGAATTACCGTGTAGGACAGTATTTCTCAATCTGGTCCGGGCTCCAGAGCTGAGAGGGTGCAAAAACGTAGACTGTCTGGTAGGGAGCTGGGAGGGAGCAAAAACGTGGATCATCTGTGTGTCGCCGAGGACCGGATTGGGAAACACTGATGTATGAGAACCAATGCCAGTTAAAGTAGCAAAATGCCTTCCACCCGCCTTGTCCCTGACATGTTAAATCACAAAGCACCTTTGTCACGCTGCTTCTGAATAGTTTCAAATGACAGCATCTCCTTTTTGCTAGACTCCGTACTTCTGGAGCTCTCAGCAGTGGCCAGCCTCCGAGCTAGATTACGGTGATTACCAATTATTAATCATGTGCTCGCCTATTACATCATTACTTCCCTTTACTAGAATAATAGAAAAACACAGTTTCTTGCCATGTCTTTCTTTTGCTCTTCTAAAGCGATTTATTTGACTAAGAAGAATATCAGAAAGCAAGGGCAGCTGATAGACTATGAAAAGGTAAGAGAAAATTTTTATTTATGTACATTTCAATGCTATTCTTATTCGCTGGTCTGAAGCATTGCTTGATGAGATCATGTGATAGCTGAATGCTCATGGGAGTTTTACTTACACAAAATATTATGAGGGTAGAAGGAAAAATGATTGGTTCAGAGAGATAACCAATTAGATTGTACATGAGGTGGATCCGAGCAACTAGAGGAGGCAGGAGCAACCAATCAGATGTCTTGGTCCTGCCTCCTCTGCAATCTGATTGGTTATCTATCCGAACCAATCATTTTCCTTCTGCCCTCAGAACATTTTTGTGTAAGAAAACCTCCCACCAATTATGCACATAGTAGGATCGCACATAGACATCCACCAACTTGCCGCCATGTTGCGTCAGGGTCAACGCATTTTAGGTTCTCATCAGTAAGAGGGTTTGTGAATCCGACACTGCCAGCTGATATCCTGGGAGGGGTTCGGCCTGTGAGTCATAACGTGAACCCATGCAGCAACGCAGCCAGCCGTGCGACCTGGCAATGTCGCATTTAAACATCGTCTCCGCAGGACAGCTACAACATGTTGCACAAACGGATCAACCACACCTGGGACTTCGTGGTGATGCAGGCGAAGGAGCAGCTCAGGTAAACCCCACCCCAGCCCGGGAATACTGTCGCATCGAGCTATGAAATCAATTTCATAAATGCACACAAGGGGACAGATGAGAATGGATGAATAAATCTCGTATTAAGAGGATGATGATGTTACCTAAATTAAAAAGTAACATGGTGTGTGGTCATAATTTCCCTCCTATCTGTTAAATCAGACCTCAGCCTAAACACTAGAGTCGGAAATCCATTTCTAAGTGAAAAAGGAAACAGAAAAATGAAAACCCTACCTTGCAGTTCAGTGATTACCGCTATATGCTAATTACCCAGTATGCTTTCTGACTCTCCATCGACTGCTCTGCTCCTACCAGGGCAGCCAAACAGAGGCGCAAGGCGGACCGCATCGTGCTGGAATGTCAGGAACAGGCCTACTGGCTCGTCAACAGACCGCCAGTAAGCACCTCCCCCGAAACCCCTGACTCCCTACATCTGCCCCGGCGAAAACCCAGTATGCTGTGATTAGAGTAAAGCACACACTGGGTAAACCTGAACTCAATGCACCTTGGCAGCTCGAATATCGCCTCAGGCTGGGGGCGATTCTAGGATTTTTTTGAGGTTGTGGGGCAGAGTGGTGGCTCTGGGCCTAGGGATCTGTGCAAGCAAGTGGAAGGTTGTTGGTTCAAATCCTGTGAATGCCCAGAGTGATTCTACTCCGTTGGGCCTTTCAGCAAGGGCCTTAACCTGCAATTGCTTTGTCCTGGGTATGACATTAATCTACATGCAGGCCTGTTAGGAGATCCTTCAACTTACAGGGGAAACTTGGCAGGATTGGCAGGAAGGCATAGGCAGGGTCCCATTCCCCCACAGAGAGCTGGGGGGTTGTGCAGTTCTCTCCCACGACAACGGGTTTGTTCAATGAAGGAAGGCAAAGGAAACATCTGTAAGGACATATGGAACATTTCCGGTATAATTTTCGATCTCCGTCATCTCCAGAGCATTGAGCTCAGCAAAATTCACGGGGGGGGGGGGGGGGGGGGGGGGAGTTTTATCTTCGTTAAGTAAGACACACAGAGTGTCTCCATGCATACTTTGTGGGGGAGGAATATATCACTTCAGGCCTGATAACCCACTACTGCTTCAGTGTGATCATGAAATATTTACTTAGCTGGGAAGAAGCCTATGTTCTGTGGGACGAGAGCTTTCAGAAGACAGACAGGACAGCAGGCTGCGGGAATGAGCAACTGCACCCTCGCTGAGTGTAATTTGGAGTTCATGAATAACACAGGAGAGTGGAGAATGAAAGTGTGGGACAGGAGCAGAGTGTGGTGTGTATCTGGCTTAATCCCGGCCGTCACTAGGGCCCCTTTCTGCTGGGTGCGCAGCATCTCTCAGGGCTAATAAGCATCAGCGTTTATGTGGGCCATTATCCCCATCCGGGGCGGCATCAGGAGGTGGGAATGGCAGCCACGCAGCTGCGGATCACATCCTAAATTCAGCTTATTTTGCAGATGTACCTTTTATTGAGACTAGAGCAGTTGGGGGTTTAGGGACTTCTCTCAGGGGTCCAGTGGTGATGTCACTCTGCTGACTGTGGGATTTAAACCGGCAACCTTCCAGTCATAGGCGGCGACTGCCAACCCGCTCAGCCACACACCACCTTCATTGATGAAACCCACCGTTTTGACGCCAATTAGACGGAAACACAGTTGAGCCAAAAACCACGCAGCGTAGGGCCCCCCAGTCAGGTGCTGCTCGTGTTTAAAAGGCAGGGACGCTCTGCACTCTGGTACGGCCAGGTGGACGGGGGAAGCTGGGGGGGGGGGGGGGGATTAAAACCAGCAAATGACAAAATGGCCTCTTCCTGCCTCCTTTCTCTTTGCCCGAGAAACACGAGACGCATCGCTAAGACTGGTGATGCTTGGATCTGGGAGAGAGGAGTGCGAAGGGACTGGGAGACGGCCTGAAGCTAAAATGCAGACATGCTGTGTTTGCGTCTCCCCCCCCACCACCCCCCCACTTGTTGGGCCTTTTAAACGAGCTGGAAGAGGATCCCACCTCCGGAATACCGGATCCATTATCTGACCTCTATTCCTGCGGCTCAGGCTTAATGCTGCATGTTAGCGGAGAGATAATGGATGTAATTGCAAATAGCAGCGTAATAATTTGCCAAATACTCTCTCTGCTGTTAAGTCCTGAGCTGATCTGAAGCACTTTAATTGGGATTTAAGGAAACCATGTTAAATCAGATTGCATTCAGTATCGACATTTGGTTAGTTTATTCTGTAAAGCAGGGTACCCCAGTCCTGATCATGGATACTGTGTCACCGACTGGCCCTCCAGGACCGAATGGTCCTTTTGGAAAGCTGTCACACTGTCCCCTACTGGGCAGTGTCGCCATGGGCTGTACCCAGTGGCATCATGGGAAATGTGACCAGTAGTGCTAAGGGGTATTAATGCAGCGTTAGACCGGCGTCAGTCTGCTTGAGAGAAACGAGCTCACTCTTCATCTGAAGTTCAGCTAAGGATTTCTCACCCTCTGATTTTCTGCAGCTGGGAACATTCAGCGTTCAAGAACAAGGCCCTGAGCGAAGGAACCGGCACAACTCCCGAGTCCAGCTGGTCTGAGCTTTTTATTAAGCATATACATTTTTTCCGTAATGCCAGTACCTGCTGTTTATCGCCTCTGTCAGTCACAGGACCGGATCCGGGCAAACAAGAGAGCCGCTCGGGGCCTAGATAAGATCAAAGTCATGAAGAAAAAATATGTATATTAATATCTATATATATATGGCAGCTATAGGCAGAATAGGCTGTTGCCTTGGGCCCCCAAATTACCCAAGGAAGTGAAGTGATAATCAGTGTTTTTGGTGGGAGGGCATCCGAGGGAAGCTCGTGTGTGAGTGTGACAGCACTTCGTTGTGCTCATCTTTCTGTCTCACTTCTTCCTCACTTCCTGCTCTCGTTTTCCATGCTAACGTAAGTACGTCAGCAGTCCCACAATACATACTCGTAATAGTGCTATATTATTCATGGTTTCTAGACTGGATGTCTGCTTAGTAAAGCCAGGAGCTGAGTGTGAGCAGAATTCCTACTGTCTGATTCCTTGCATGTGATTCGCTCGTGGGAGTTTTACCCTCACAAAAATGTTCTGAGGGCAGAAGGAAAAATGATTGGTTCAGAGAGATAACCAATTAGATTGTAGAGGAGGTGGGTCTAAGGAACTAGAGGAGGCAGGAACAAGACATCTGATTGGTTGACCCCCCCCCCCCTCCTCTAGTTGCCTGTATCCACCACTTCTACAGTCTGATTGGTTATCTCTCTGAACCAATGAACCTTGTGCCCTCAGAACATTTTTGCGCAAGTAAAACTCCCATAAACATGTGGCTTATATCATGTTTAGAGACGGTTTTGTTTCTTCCTTCTTTACAGAACAGAACGCGGACTACTACAAAAGAGAGGTAAGCCTGAAAGAATTTAGAGTGAACCTATTTCAGCTGATGGGATGGTTGCCAAGAACAACCAAAGAGGGTGATTAAGTGGGCTCTTAAGAATGCTGTCATAAGAAAATTGCTTCGGAAGGATCTACATCTGTGTTGTCGTTTTCTTTTGTTGGCTCTCAGATATTGACAAATTCTGTTTAAAGGTACAACAGCATGGCTCTTATCAGGGCTTGGATGTGTACCATGCTGTGCCTTTTTTCTGACTCTTATATTCCCCGTGTGATTTTTCATGGCTCCCGACACCAGATTGAACACATCAGGAAATCCCTGGGCCGCTCGAGGGTCAAGTCCTCCATCTGCCTGGAAAGGTTGGATAACAGCCTCCCCCACCTACCCCCCCCCAACACCTGTGATTCAGCCTCAGTCCCAGCATAGCTGGGGGACCACTGGTTCGACACCAGTCCACATTAGTCCCTAACTGGGGGATATCTCTGGGTATTCTGTATACTGTGCCTCTGATTGGTGGGGGGGGGGATCTATTTCATGTTAATTCTGACAAAAATGCTGGGGACTGCTCTTTGTGAAAATCTAACCTCGTTATTTCGTTCTTTCGTCCATCTGCCCATCCATCTTTCACCATAAATCTCAGAGTCACACATATCCTGGATTAATGATGCCTAACTAATATTGAAACCGGTTGACTATTAAACTGAATTGAACTGTATTTAACTGCAAATAATTACTTAATATTGATCAGAAGGTCGCCGGTTCAAGCCTGGCTTCAGCACACTTGTGGGTCCTTGAACAAGGCCCTTAACCCCCAGGTTCCTGGGAGCCTCTACGGGCAGCTGCCCTTTGCTACCAAGCTTTCTCTCACCTATGGAGAGCAAGATGGAGGAGATGAAAAGAGAATTTCCTTATAGGGTTCAATGACGTATAATCATTTCGTCACCATTTCGAGCTCCAGTTTGCTGGAATATGCCAGCATTGAACCTGAATATTTGATGACTTGCAAGGATTATAGAAAGTAGGACTAAAACTGGGAATGGCTGGTCTTCTGTGTTCAGCTTCCTTAAGTTCAGCGAGCAGTACCTGAACCATGACCCCATGATGCAAGGCTGCCCCCCCAGCAACCCCTGGATAACAGATGACACGGCACTCTGGACGCTGAATGCCGACATGTGAGTGTGCGTTACCGCGCCCCATCCTGCCTCTTCAGGGCCACACCCCCAGAGGTGACTGTCGTCTCTTCACTTCCACGCCTCCTGGTGCAGGGTGGAGACACCCACCAAGCTGCGGGTGGAACGATGGGGGTTCGGCTTCACGGAGCTCCTTAGGGACCCTCTGGGACGGTGCAAGTTCAGGGAGTACCTGGAGAAGGAGTTCAGTGGTGAGCAGCATGTAGACCCCCCCGCCCAAGTAGATCAGCTTCATGGAGGCATCGTCAGCAAGTAAGAATCATATTCATTATTTGATCACTGCGGGCCTATTTGGGCAGTGTGTGACTCAGCAGATTGGGATTCATTGCAGGAGGTCATCAGCTCAAATCCCAGAGTCAGCTGAGTGACCTCACTATTGGGCCGTCGATCAGTTACTCCAGGGACTGACTGACCCTGCCCTCTCAAAAAAAAAAAAAAATAGGATCTAGCATCTGCTAAATTAATAATCATGATCCCTCTATGAAAGGCAATTCTCCTCCATATTGGCATCGTGATGAGCGCCTCCTGCAGGTAGCTGATGCATGCGCTGTTTCATTCACAGTGGAGAACCTCTGTTTCTGGGAGGCCTGTGAGGACATCCGGCACGGCGAGAGCGCTACGATCCCGCAGAAGGTGGAAGAGGTCTACAAGTGAGTGCGACCTTGTGGCCCAGTGGGACAGTTTGCATCCCAGTTGAATTTAGAGCAGGCCCTGATGTGGCACTTGCTTACTCCCAGTGGGACTGCAAAGCTCAGGCTCATCACTTCCTTCCCCCCAGGCAGTTCCTGGCCCCGGGAGCCAGCAAGTGGGTAAACGTGGACAGCAAGACCATGGAGAAGACCCTGCAGGGCATGAAAAGCCCACATCGTTTTGTCCTGGATGACGCCCAGATGCACATCTATTTCCTGATGAAGAAGGTAGGAGCATTAACTGTGCACAGCCATGAAAGTGGATGACAGCTTCATTAAAACGGGCTCTCGGCCTCTCCTCTCACCCTCAGGACTCCTACGCCCGCTATTTAAAGTCCGATCTCTACAAAAACATGCTGGCTAGAGCCATAGAACCACAAGAGACCAAAAAAAGGTAAAACTATTATCTTCTATAAAAGGGGTCTTTCTGTAATATATTCCATGTATTTTATATAAGGGGATAAGACTCATATTGGTGTGGGATACACACAGGTTCTGTTTCTGGGGTTGTTAACGATTAATTCCAGGGATTTTTGGGCTTAGTGTGAACTGCTGGCTTCAGCTTAGCTTCGTCACTAAGACTACACAGAGTTCTGTAATGTTAATTGCTTTTGCGTCCCCTGTGATGCTCTCCAGTTTCTGTTTGTAATTCCACGGTAGTCAAGGATTTTCCAACATGGCTGACTTAGAAAAGGCAGTGCCACAAGTGTTAGCGGAACGCTAACATGTTCTCCTTCCCATCATGCCCCAGTGTCTTTCCCTTTGTGAGACGCCAGCGGCACTCCAGCCGTAACCCTGCCCTTTTCGCCCAGGCCTTAGAGGACAACGGCAAGACCAAGTCCCTGGGGTCACCAGCAAGTCCCACAGCAGCCTGCTCTTCCTAACACTGCCTCCTGGGGGGGGGATGCACTCTGAGCTCACTGCTGCCCCACAGAGGCTGTTTGGGGGCGGTGCTCTGCTGCTCTATTTGACGCAGTCTTCCAGGATTTTTAACTTCGGATGTATTTTTATTATAGTGTCATGTTAAATAAGAACAGACTAAATTATGGTTTAGATCAGAAGTGAGAAAAGTCCTGTGTCTCTATATATAGGAAAAGTTTATTTCATTAGTAACAGACAAACCATAGTTGAGCCAAATATTGCCTTATTACTAAGTAATAAACATCTGCATACAACTTTCACTGAAACAATGGTTGTAATAGATAAATAGCCATTTAAAACTTGGCATTTAGCTCAGTGCTTATAATGTGGATTGTGTCCCATATTCCAGATCAAAACTGTGCAGTTTCGAACCTGCATCATGTCTGCTTCAGATTCCAGCAGCTTCTCTCATCCTTTGTTCATTTACTTCTTCAGCATTTCTCAATAAATTAAGCAAGTTTTTAATTCACCTTTAGTGGAATTCTGTCACTTAAATACCAAAATAGAATAACACAGGTGTCGTACTTTTCAACCATTTTTCTTTTGGCTTATAAACGGCATGTGCTACTCTGAGATCACTGACCTGCTGGAGATGTGGTTCGGAACCGCAGGTGACCTCGAGTTCTTTTTTTTTTCCTCCGTGGAGGGAATCAAACAACAAAAGAGATTAGCCAGAGATCCACCCTGCACGGACTTGCTGGTATGATGGGAACGGGACCTAGATTTACTGGAAGCACAAAGAGAGCAAACTAAATTCTGCCCAACAGACAGGCGGAACAAATCGCTACAAAAGGTTTCAGTCACCTGTCTCCCCTGCCAGGACAGCACCTCCCTCCCACAGCGCACCAACAATACATTATACTATTATACCGTGTCTTGGAAAAGTATTGGAATCCTACTTAGTGTTTTAAAAAGCAGCACATTTCTAAATTATCTATATCCCAGTCCCTGAAAGCTATAACTAAAGATTACTGAGGGTAAGATGAATCTCTGCTGCATCTCATAAGTTCATTAAAAATCGAAACTTCCTTTCTTTCAGAACTGAATTTTCTGCCATGTTGGTCTTTAAAATTGTCCATTCGGCTCCAACAAGCTTTCGAACTCCAGTTTGAATGAAATATTGGGCTGCGAATGTGAAGTAGACAGGGTCATGGTGAGGAATGCGTCAGGAATATGGGGCGTGTCTGGAAGTCTGTGTCCATCACCAAAGCCTGTGATATTCATTATTGGCGGTTTGTTTATTGGCTGCTAAGGCTCACAATGGAAGCTCAATACTAAGTGTTTTGAATTACTGAAGTTTGCATGTTGACGGAGCCGGGATGGATGGATGGATGGATAGATAAATGTTTAATAATACATGCAGTACAAGTGTCAAACTAACTTTACCAGACAAGCCCATTAAAACGAGGCTCTCAGTTTCTCTTGAAATTCTTATGTAAAAAAAAAAAAAAATAATAATAATAAACTACTTTGCATGTTACTTTTTAATAGATTTCCTTTTTAAAAAATTAAATCTGACTACGCAAATCCTTCAACTCCTACACTACCCATCAAGGCAATCCTCAGGATTCCAGCAGCACAGAGTTAACTGATGTTCTGCGCGGTTCTTAAAAATGCATGAAACTCGCGAGATAAAAATAAAACAACCGCAACAGAGAATACTGAAATTCCGTCTTCATATTACTGAAACATACAGGATTAAGAGACAACATGAAGTTGGGAAAGGGATTGGTGGGGGGTGGGGGGTGGGATTAAAGGCACTGTCAGCATAACATCATAAAGACGGCACCGATGTCCATTTGCCATGGATTATGTTGTATTCTGCGACTAAAAAGGACCCATAATCTGATTAAGTTCACATCAGACTAATGAGTGAATCTTCTCTGACAGCATTACTGACGCATAGCCCGCCATCCAGAGCTGCATTAGTGCGTTATGGGTTTCTAAGGCCCACCTTAACACAGCAGGGAAACACGTGCTGCTTAGTACGCTATTTCTCGGATCTGTAACATCGTAAGGTCACAGTACAACGTCGTGTCTTTCTGCAACTTTATAGCAGGGCTGAACAGCCAGGTGGCATTTTGGGCATTTTCAAGGTGAGCCGATGGGTAGGCGAGCCGGCAAAAATCTTGGGGAACCCCCCCCCCCTTTCCCAGTCAGCAAAATTTATTGCACAGCAAAAGTTATGGAGACCCCAGCTCTGTAAAATTTACTGTGGGAGTCCAAGGAAACTTTAAAAACACAATATCTCAATCTCCGGAGTCCTTTAAACCTAAAAAATATACAAAGAAATCTATGCTGTGATTCTGCTAGAGAATTTGGGCCCCATGAATGCATATCATATTGGGCCACAAACCCACACCAATGCAGTTATGTTCCAAGTTTTTTACTGTCCTAATCTCCCCCCCTTAACTGCGCCCCAGACTTGATGTTCCACGTTACAATTTCAACCAAATGTTGTGTGTTAAAAAAAAAATTAAATTGTGCACCAAAATTTTTTAACATGAAAGCAAGCATTAATAAAACTTAATCAAATGTTGATTTTTTTTTTTTTATATATAGAATTTCTCATTGTTTTGCTGATATCTGGGAAAACTGGGTTCATGGATCGGGATGGAAAGGCATGTTCAACGCACATTTTTTTTTAAATATTGATTTCCAGCAACTAATAAGCAAATCGAGGGAAATCTGCAAGGTACAAATCTGCAAGGTACAACAGAACCGTTCATCTCATTTCTACCCCGTCAAATCGCGTCCCAGGCTTTCTGGACCTCCCACTGAAATGCATTCAGCGACATCCACCTAAACAATTGCATTACCCCGGCAACGGGACTGCAGTAATCTCATTTAGTCTGAGAATTTGTGTGTCAGAAGGTAGAAAATTAGGATACGGACACGTTGCTCAAAGAGTGCCACGGAGTCACCAGCAGTATCATCAAACACGCCATTTAATACAATAATTTTTTTATCATTGTTTGTATAAATACAAATGATTCTTATTAAACAGCATGACTGACTCGTGCAATACAAATAGGCATATGCATCAAAACCTTTATTAGATTTCAGAAATCACAGAAGAAAATCAAGCTTGGCAAAATAAAAATTATGCAAAATTATCCAGTATATTTCAGCCGTTTCTATAAATGTACGCTAAGGTGGTACTTGCCAACGCCGAAACAATTCTCTCATCCAGTCACAGTGCTCTTTAAAATGGAGATACTTTAATTTATTTAAGGTTGAGTTAAAACACGACATTTAATATTCAGAATAAAATCAAAATCTGATAAGGGATTCACATCGTTTACCGTTTAACTGGTATGTCCATTTTCGATAGGCTTGTTGGGTGGGTAAAAACCCTATTTAACTGATCAGGGTCACTTAGGCAAGTTCACCTTAATTAAAAACAAAATAACTAAACAGCACATAACTAGTCAAAGTGTAAACTCTGCTGTTGGCAAAAACTGTACGGCTGGACCCCCAAGGGCACCAGCGACTGTAGGGCCTTGCTTGGCCAGTAGGGGGCCCCCTTGCACGTGACATTGCAAGGATTTGTAAGTTGTAGGGCGCAGATGGGAAACGAGGTGGGGTAAGAAGCATTTAAAGTGCGGAGCCACATACAGCCATGGGGGTGGGTTTGGGTTTCTAGCACAGCCTGCAAAGACCAGAATAAGTTCCTTTCCTCAACACACTAGCGCCCCCTTGGCCAAACACGACCCATGGTCACCTTGCAAATCATTAAGCTGCCCTGAACCCCACTCTGCTTTCAGTAGTGCCATTTAAAAACAATGATATACACACATTTTCAGGAGAGCACCTGTGAAGTCACCCCCCCACACACACACACACACACTACTGGCATTGTTTGGCACCCGACCCATGTAAACCTGACCCCGATTTGCATAATTTATTCAGGTATATATCAGAAACCAGGGTTTCTGCCACCTAGAGGCTGTACGGCGCAACAAGAGACAAATCGCCATCAAAAACACAGGACCTGGAGAATCACCCGGGGTGGGGGGATACATACTGTCACGTACTGGCGTGGGTGGGGGAGGACGCAGGCAGTGTGGCAGTCAGCCAATGGGCGAATTCACGAGAAAAAACACTGTATGTTAAAAACCGCTAGCATCCAGCATGAGAGAAAAAGGTCAAAGCGAGTCAGGGTTTTTCCGGGGGGGGGGGGGGGGGGGGGGGCAGGGTTGGTCTTACCTACACTGGCATGGGAGGGGTGGGAGGCATTGGTTAATGGTACAATGTGCAAGACAATTATCTGGGAGAGGAAAATTAACTTCCCCTAAAGTAAAACTAAAGTCACAAGAAAACTGTGGTACCCTCTGTCAATAGACCACACTCAAAAAACTCTGAGTAAAGAGGAACGTTATTGGCCTGGCTAATCTCTCTCTCTCTCTCTCTCTCTCTCTCTCTCACACACACAGCTTGAAATGCTTTTTACACATTTACACTAATGTATATCACAATGCTACCAAAGCTTTGCAAATGACCACAGAGCGGGACTGACACCCAAGTGTGTGTAGAACCACACACACACACACACACACACACACACACACACACACACACACACTCACTCTCTCTCTGAAGTGCTTTAAAAAACATAACGGATAAATTATTTTATGTGCAAACTGGGAGGGGGCAACAAAAAGTCGCAAAACACACATGGAATCGATCCCCTCCCCCATCACAACCAACCCTCGGTGAACGAAACCAGAAAGTCAGTCATTGGCATCCCGGGTTCCGGACTTTGCTGAAATGCACGACCGGTGCGGGTTCTGGCGGGGGCTGACTGGGGGCAGGGGGGGTTGGCCTGGTGAGCAGCGCGGCAGTCGCCTTCCACGCATCACGTCTGTGCCAGCTGCAGCTCCTCCAGGCCGTCTTTGCCCAGGTGGTAACGGGCCAGGTCCTTCCGCGTCACCAGTCCCACCACCTGGGCACCGGGAACATGATTGGTACGTAGAACAGGGCATAGATAGCTGGTTATGTTATGAGGGAGGGGTGGGAGTAGCACAGGAAACCAGGGTGATAACCTTGATCTAGATGATGCCCAACGGCCACTGGCTGAAAACCGATGCAGTAATTTTCGAATTTTACAATGAGAATGGAGATATGTGCTGGAGATGACGAAGGCCTGAGGACCTCGCAAGGCAGACGCACCTGGTTGTCACTGTCCACCACAATGAGGTGCCGCAGACCAAGGGCCCTGAACAGCTTGAAGACACGAGGAAGCGACGTCTCCTGAAAAAGAGGCAGAAGAACACAGTCGCAGAACATGACTGTTTAGTCAAATGTGTCTCTGGTTCTCAAGGACCAAGACCAAGGCTGAGACTGAGACCTGCGTGACAGTGTAGGGGGTGGGATTCATGAACTCCGTCAGGTCCATCATGCACTCCCTCTCGTCTTGGGACACATGGATGGACTGGATCGGAGGGAAGCGAGGGTAGGCATCCCGGAAGTCCTTCAGCTGCAGTTTGCGCAGATTGAGACGAGAACGAGCCCGTTCCACAAACACCTGGTTGAAAAGAGTACACCGGTCACAACGTGGATGAGCACACTTCTCATTGGCTTGCTGCACTGACATTCGCAACCGTGTACGCAGTAAACAGACCCCTCATTGGTCAATCGCACTGTCATTCACAGGCATGCATATACACCAAGCACCCTGATAGGTGTTAGTGTGGACAGACATGCTCCTTATTCAGCTGACCTCTGCAGGAACCTTAGGTCACACTCACCTTGTGTTTCAGGAGCACGATAAGCTGGGAACGCAGGATTAAGCCACAGATTTTCCCTGGCTAAGAGCACAAAATTCAGATTAGCAAAGCCCCAAAGTACATCATGTGACAAATCTCCAGGAAAACAAAATCACCCCTAGTGGGAGGGACATACCTCACAGCCATCACTCAACCCGGAGACTACAGGGAACCCGTTGTGATTGGTCGAGGTGTTGCTGAGCACATCCACAATAGTGCCCACTTTCTCCACCAGGTTGAAGCAGGTTACTGGAGAGCTCATAACCTCCCTGAATGGACAGACACACCAAACCTGAATATACAGTGAGAATGAAGCACCAATGTCTTGCTAAAGGCGTGTACTGGGCTCATTGAAGCATTAGCAGGGAAAATCCTGTAGGGGGCAATATACCTGGCAGTCAGGGAGTGGGAGGTGGCTGGGGCATCCCAGTGCAGGAAGGGCACACTCTGCAGCTTGATGTGGATGTCGTATAGCCCCTGTGGGAAAATTCGAGTCACTCAGAAGAGCTTAGGATCACATCTGCACAACATTCACAAGCTGCCACCCCTTGAAGTTTTACTTCCTCTAAGCAGATTTGCTGGCACATTGAGGAACAGAGAAGCGAAACGAGCTGTCACAGCATGATGTGCCACCTTAAGTTAGACAGCTGTGCAAAAACAACGGAAGGGTTCTCAAAATCAGTCACTGGAAGGACAGATGAAAAAAAGATGGCGTCAGACTGGTGGCTAGCTGCACCACCCACACCAAAAGCAAACATGAGACCGGAGCAGTTAACGAAACACGACTGGCCCGATTCCAAGTTCTGCACGGTCTGAAAGGCGATGAGCTCATCACTCACTGACAGGCTCACACATAATGCCAAATGGACCAACCCGCTCCAACCCGAAACGTCAACACTGACCTCCACGAAATAATCGCCCACGATCTTCGCCGTCATCAGAACCAGCATTATGGGTAGGCCGTAGGTGACATTTCCGGTGGCTTCCACCATGATGACAGTCAGGCTGAGGGTCATCCTCACGATCCCACCTGGCAAAGACCTTCGTAAACAGACGCAAACCCGAAGCCTCATGTGCCTCCATGCACCTCTAGACGAGCTCTGAAAAGCAGGCTGACCGCGGACGGACACTCACCAAGCTGGGCGGCGGCTCCAATCAGAGCGTACTTCCCAGGGTCGGCCAAGGTCTGTCAAACGAAACGCCACAAATCATAAAACATGCTCATTCAAAAACTTCGAGGGGGCTTTACTTCCAACAAACATTATGTTAAACTACATCTATGCCGACATGACGCTGGGCGGCCCAGGAAATCGATACAGCACTAACCAATAGGGCACCTTCAAAGAGTCACGTGACTGCTTAAAGAGTAAATCTGATTGGACAACAAAGAGGAAATCAATCTAAAGCGGGTGTTGAAGGAGGCCCTCTGACTTCTAAAGACCCCGTTCAATTTCCTTAATATATCAAAACCTGCAGCGTTTCCATTAAAGTTCTGCACAAACAAGCAAATTTGTTGACAAAGTGAAATTGCATAAAGGGTGTTTCCATTAAGTAACATCATGGAAACAACACCTGCAATTTATGATTCCGTGCCTCAACATGGATTGAGCTTTTCATGAGATACGAGCTCTAGAACCAAGTCATCGTGTCCTACACAGCAACAAGTTCGCAAAATCGGCTTCCATTTCAGTTTTGCGAATCGCCACAAAAACCACTTCAATCAAACTGAAAGCGTTTGAGGGCTTGTCCTCCTGAAATATAATCGTACCCATTAACGGATTTTCAGTTTTGCTTCTTCAAAATGTGCAAAAAAATCAAGGTCAGTGGAAAACGTCGCCACTGTGAGGTTTCTCTCTGCTGAGGGAAGAGTTCTGCTATCGTGACGGCCCCTCCTCCGCCAGCGGACCACGCCGCCTCACCGGCTATACGGCGCTTCCCCAGGAACGGCGACCCGTCCTGATGTACCTGTATGGAATTGTGCGGCGTAATGGAGGCCAGCAAAATGCCAAAGAGCCGCCCCCAGGCGGCGCCGATGAGCAGCGAGGGGATGAAGACCCCGGCGGACACAGTCAGGCCGTATGTCCAGCAGGCCAGGAAGAAGTAGGTGATGGTGAAGATTCCCAGGGTCACGGGATTGTAGGAACCTGCCGGGGGGGGGGGGGGGGTGGTGGTGGTGGAATTCATCACCTAAGTCAGTGTTTCCCACGTTTTTGCTAAAATGTTGATCATGTAGTTGATCCCCAAGAACGCTAATCTAGCGAAACCAGCTAGTTTTACTTGATTCACCCTTGTAATGAGGATACAGGTGTACAGAAATTATTTCATGATGAATGGCATTTTTCATATGATCATTTCCATTTTTCTACCTGGTGTAAAGTGCAATTTGGAGCCGATCAAGACCAAGCCATGTTACTTTGGTATGTCTTTCATCCACTAGAGGGCATGGATGAACACAGTTTAGTGCCGTTCGAACTTGCCTACGGTGGCATTCGTCAGGGCACTTGAGAAGCGCTCCTGTTCTCCCCAGGCAGGGTGACAGTCCCCCCATCCCAAATGAGGGAAGCCTTGAATAATTGAGGAGGATTGTGTGTATGGGTTTAGCTGTCTGTCTGGGAAAACAATCAGCCAGAAGCGGCCCGTAAACAAACCTACGACACGACAGAGGTGGCAGACGAGTCTGACTGTTCAAACAGCTGCCCCGGACCTAGCCAGCCTGTCACCAATATCAAACACAGGTGTTCATTCTAAAGATGGACAACGGACTGTAATTATAATCTCTTCCAGAAGAAGGGCACAACAGGGGCGACCAATCCGGCTTCAGGTCACGACCCATCCTGCCCTGAAACACGTGCTGGAAACTCCACGGACCTGCGGGGCTGTGGAACAGGCTGCGGACACTCCTCTCCGGGGTGTTGAAGACGATCGTGGCCATGGAATTGTACTCGCCATCAGCACAGAACAGCTGTGAGAGGGATAAGTGGAGGTTCAGGCCTGAGGACAGGATACACACCCTCTCAGCTGTTCAGCCAATGAAATCACAGAGAGCCCACCTCCAGCTGCCTTACCTGCAAGGGGTATTCCTCCAGCTGATCCTCCCCCAGGGGCTGGCAGTCGTTGGAGAAGTAGATCATAGTGAAGAACACAGTGGCCGTCACGGCAGCAACCAGTATGGCCTCGATCACCTGCAGGCAGGGCCGGTGGATATACCTGGGGATGGGGGGGGGGGGCATGGTGGCTCAGCTAATGATTTTGTTGTGGGACAACTTTCATTTGCATCAAACCAGTGTGGGGCAGTTTCAAGGTCAGCCCCACAGTCTCGGGATATATTTATTTAATTATTTAATTTCAAGTGTTAAGATGCCTAAGTTTCAGACAGGCGTGACACAGTAAAAACCAAACAGGCCTCACTTACGTGCACACACACAGGCAGAGGTACGCACACACACACACACACACACAGGCACACATGCGCACAGAAGTACGCACACACACACACACACAGGCACACACACGCACACAGGCACACGCACACAGGCACACCTGATCCTGAGGATGGTGAGCCAGTAGTTCAGGACGTTGAACAGTGCTCCCAGCAATCCACCTGCGGGGGGGAAAGAGACATGGGCCCGGCATGAGAAAACCAGAAACAGAACCAGTCCGTTAAGATGTAAAAGAGCAAGGTTTGGGTTTCCACAATAAGACGCTCCCTCTCTCTCTCTCTCTCTCACCGAAGGCTCCCATGACGATAAACAGAGGAATCTCATACAGGTAGTACTCCGTGCTCTGAGGGGGGGGGGGTAAAAAAAAAGAAAAAAAATCAATACCCAGAATCCTCCAGTCAAACATGCAAATGACAACATCACAGTAATTTCTTCTATTTTCTAAAAAGTTACTGATATCTAGTTGGATGGCTAGATGAACACCGCTTCAGTTCCCAAACTTCTCCTCAGGGGCACCTCAGCCGTTCCATGATTTTGTTAAATTTCACCAACAGCTGAATTAAAAAAAGTTAAATATACTGGCTTAAAAAGTCAGTGAGAGACTGACTAGCTGTATGAGGTGTGCTGGTGGCCAAGTCAAAAAAAACACATGGCTGCATTGGACGGTCGCTGCAAATACTAGGATGATTTTAGCAGAGGTTCTGAAATGGCGAAGTTGACACACTTTCACAGGCATAATATCATAGTTTTACACCAACACGAGGATAATCTAAATATCATTTTCTTTGCCTGCCTAAGACTTTTGCACAGTAGTGTATAATTTTTAAAAAAATGGTGAACGTGTTGTGATCCTACAGGAAGCATACAGTGGGCATCCGGGGCAAACGTTTCCCAAAAACTTCAGGCACCGAAGGCGGGAAAAATTCTGCTGCGTTTAAAAAAAATAAAATAAACAACCGTATCTGCATACCATGTAAACTGCTACAGGTGCCTCTCTTGTAACGAGAAACATCCACAACCATGGCTAACATGCCTACCTAAACCAGGAGGCCCAACTAAAACAGCGCGGTACTCATGTCCACCGAGGTGATGACTATATTTCCAGCCCAGGGGGCCTCCCAGGAAAGTCATGCGCTGCGGGGTGGGGGCTGTGTCCAAGTCCCCCAACAAACGTTTCATGGTTTCCTTTCCAACCCATGTGACCAGAAGGCAGGTAAAAATACATCACTGCTCATGTGACAGGGTACCGAGTCGAGCCCTTTCTGGAAATAACAGCTCATCCTTTTCTCTCTCACCCTTGTTTCCCCATAAAGTTCACAGATCAGCCCCTTCTTGAACGGCACGGACAGGAAAGACCAAAACATGTTCGGGAACAGTGTGAACTTGGTCTCATTCTGGATTTTGGTCAAAATTATACCGTCTTCTTTCGCCTTTCCCAAACGAGGTAATGATTATAAAATGCTCTCCACTCTAAGTTGTCCAGACATCCATAAACATCACATTTTCCCCACTGACTAACGGGAGGCAGGAAACCAATGTCAGAGGGTAACGGCCGACATCTCCCAAGAGCTACTTGACTTGCGGACAGCATACCATTGGCCAAGACAACCAGATCAATTACCGATGCCCAATATTTTGATTTTCAAGATTCCATCTACAGACTTTTAAAAAGGACAATCTACATCACAACACCGACAGAAATGGGAAACTTACATCGTTGTCAAAGCGTCCAAAGTTGATGAGACCTGGGTTACTAAAATCTCCCGGCTTGTTGTGGTAGATACTCATGAAGAAGTTCAAGGTGAAGGTCGAGATCATGGAAGCGAAGAACTGAAAGATACGGGTCACTGAATAGTTACATTTCACCAGAGCCCCGTGGCGGGGCAAGGAGATCAGGTATGCTAATCGGAAACGTCACTCACGATTCTCCAGGTCAACATCTGGTTCCAGAAGGAGGCTCCCTCCTCCAAGCTGAAAAGGACACCACCTGCAAAACCGGAAACCATCAGAAACTGCTGCATAACTGCATTACTCACAGATCAGCTCCACTAAACTGGAAATATTCAGCAAAGGTCATACAGGGGTCTTTATTGCAAGGATAAGACTCCACTGGTGTGACTCCATGCCTTTGTGGCATTTTTTTCCTGGATTATTCATCAACACAGAGCCACCTTGTACTTTCCATCCTGAAACCGAAAAATCAATGGCGGAGGCCGAAGAAGCCCAACGCTGACAGGACACTCTAATAACCTTTTTTTTACTCATCATAGCTTCCCTTCTTCCTTGAGGGTAACATTAGATTCTGGAGGCATGGAACTGATCTGAGATCAGAGCTTCGGGTGTGTATATGGGTGTGTCGAGACTAGATGGTCAGTATGGATAACTAAGGTGCACTAAAATTGGGTGAGCAGGCAAGGCATGTCACCCAGGTTGTGTGACAATTATTTTATATATATGTATATATATATTCCATCCACCATCCCTCCTTTACGGAGAACTGCGTTATTTTTATTGTCCATTACGAAGAAAAAAAAAACTATATATATATATATATATATATATATATATATATATATGGGTGTATCGAGACTAGATGGTCATTATGGATAACTAAGGTGCACTAAAATTGGGTGAGCAGGCAAGGCATGTCACCCAGGTTGTGTGACAATTATTTTATATGTATGTATATATATATTCCATCCACCATCCCTCCTTTACGGAGAACTGCGTTATTTTTATTGTCCATTGCGAAAAAAAAAAACTATATATATACATATATATTTATGGGTGTATCGAGACTAGATGGTCATTATGGATAACTAAGGTGCATTCAAATTGGGTGAGCAGGCAAGGCATGTCACCCAGGTTGTGTGACATTAATTATTTTATATATATGTATATATATATTCCATCCACCATCCCTCCTTTATGGAGAACTGCGTTATTTTTATTGTCTATTGCAAAAAAATAACACAAAAAAACTATATATATATATACACACATATATATTTATGGGTGTATCGAGACTAGTTGGTCATTATGGATAACTAAGTTGCACTAAAATTGGGTGAGCAGGCAAGGCATGTCACCCAGGTTGTGTGACAATTATTTTATATAAATGTATATATATATTCCCTCCACCACCCCTCCTTTACGGAGGACTGCTTTATTATTAATATCCATTGCGAAAAAAAAACACAAGAAAAAGAAAAAATATCTATATATATATACATATATATATATATATATACATATACACATATATACATACACATATATACATATATATATACATATATACATACATATATACATATATATATATACATATATACATATATATATATACACATATATACATATATATATATACATATATACATATATACATATACATATATACATATATACATATATACATATACATATATACATATATACATATATATATATATATATATATATATATATATATATATATATATATGGGTGTGTCGAGACTAGATGGTCAGTATGGATAACTAAGGTGCACTAAAATTGGGTGAGCAGGCAAGGCATGTCACCCAGGTTGTGTGACAATTATTTTATATATATGTATATATATATTCCATCCACCATCCCTCTTTTATGGAGAACTGCGTTATTTTTATTGTCTATTGCAAAAAAAAAAAAAAAAAAAACAATACATATATACATATATATTTATGGGTGTATCGAGACTAGATGGTCATTATGAATAACTAAGGTGCACTAAAATTGGGTGAGCAGGCAAGGCATGTCACCCCGGTTGTGTGACAATTATTTTATATGTATGTATATATATATTCCATCCACCATCCCTCCTTTACGGAGAACTGCGTTATTTTTATTGTCCATTGCGAAAAAAAAAAACTATATATATACATATATATTTATGGGTGTATCGAGACTAGATGGTCATTATGGATAACTAAGGTGCATTCAAATTGGGTGAGCAGGCAAGGCATGTCACCCAGGTTGTGTGACATTAATTATTTTATATATATGTATATATATATTCCATCCACCATCCCTCCTTTCTGGAGAACTGCGTTATTTTTATTGTCTATTGCAAAAAAATAACACAAAAAAACTATATATATATATACACACATATATATTTATGGGTGTATCGAGACTAGTTGGTCATTATGGATAACTAAGTTGCACTAAAATTGGGTGAGCAGGCAAGGCATGTCACCCAGGTTGTGTGACAATTATTTTATATAAATGTATATATATATTCCCTCCACCACCCCTCCTTTACGGAGGACTGCTTTATTATTAATATCCATTGCGAAAAAAAAACACAAGAAAAAGAAAAAATATCTATATATATATACATATATATATATATATATACATATATACATATATATATACACATATATACATATATATATACATATATACATACATATATACATATATATATATATACATATATACATATATATATATATACATATATACATATATACATATACATATATACATATATACATATACATATACACATATATACATATATACATATACATATATACATATATACATATATATATATATATATATATATATATATATATATATATATATATATATATATATATATATATATGGGTGTGTCGAGACTAGATGGTCAGTATGGATAACTAAGGTGCACTAAAATTGGGTGAGCAGGCAAGGCATGTCACCCAGGTTGTGTGACAATTATTTTATATATATGTATATATATATTCCATCCACCATCCCTCTTTTATGGAGAACTGCGTTATTTTTATTGTCTATTGCAAAAAAAAAAAAAACTATATATATATATATATATATATACATATATATTTATGGGTGTATCGAGACTAGATGGTCATTATGGATAACTAAGGTGCACTAAAATTGGGTGAGCAGGCAAGGCATGTCACCCCAGTTGTGTGACAATTATTTTATATAAATGTATATATATATTCCCTCCACCACCCCTCCTTTACGGAGGACTGCTTTATTATTAATATCCATTGCGAAAAAAAAAACACAAGAAAAAGAAAAAATATCTATATATATATACATATATATATATATATATATGGGTGTGTCGAGACTAGATGGTCAGTATGGATAACTAAGGTGCACTAAAATTGGGTGAGCAGGCAAGGCATGTCACCCAGGTTGTGTGACAATTATTTTATATATATATGTATATATATATTCCATCCACCATCCCTCCTTTACGGAGAACTGCGTTATTTTTATTGTCTATTGCAAAAAAAAAACAGAAAAACTATATATATATATATATATATATATACATATATATTCATGGGTGTATCGAGACTAGATGGTCATTATGAATAACTAAGGTGCACTAAAACTGGGTGAGCAGGCAAGGCATGTCACCCAGGTTGTGTGACAATTATTTTATATATATGTATATATATATATATATTCCCTCCACCACCCCTCCTCTACGGAGGACTGCTTTATTTTTATTTCCATTGCAAAAATAAAACATTTTAAAACACAAAAAAAAAAAAAAAACGAAAATAATAATAATAAAAATTATTTTGAATGTGTATTCAAATAAGTTTGAATGTGTGTGAACTATATATAAATATATATATACACATGCATATACAGAAATATATACACACACACACACATATATATATATAAAGACACACACAGACACACACTCACATAAACACATACACACACTGTGTACAGTCTTATGCAAAGGTTTGGCACCCCTTGACAAATAACATCTTTTCAATTACAAAAGCAACAATATCAGTTAATACAGTCTCTTTAGGAACTGGGGGGAAAATACACAATATTTTCAGCAAACATTGATGAATAGTTACTTTTTATGCCATAAATTGAACAAAATTACAAAATAAAAACATTATTATGGCACTCTGCAAAAGTTTGGGCACCCTACGTAATCAGTACTTAGTAACACCTCCTCTGCCAGATATCACAGCTTACAAGCGCTTCTTATAGCCAGCTGAAAGGCTTTCAGTTCTTGTACTTGGGATTTTCTCACATTCTTCCTTGCAAAAGGCTTCTAGTTCTGTAATATTCTAATATATCAAGGGCTGTATTGTCAAATAGGAGATCGGCAGCATTCTCCCACCTGAGAAAACTGTACTACAATGCCCTTGATAGTGTGTAGAAACACACTCGTCAGCTCTAGTCCTCCTGTAACAACGCAAAAGGACTGGCAACCCTCAGGTATTTATGCGTGCGATTGTATGATAAATTCACCCTGACAGTCTCACACTTCTCTTGGTACCAACAGGTCTCATGGAATATATAAAAGGCAACTGCAACAATTATACTCGGCACTAAACATCGAGGCACGGAAATGCAGCAGAGCTTGTGTATTTCTCAGGATGCATTCTAGTAAAATGCCCGGAAAATGAGCTAAAGACATATTTCAAGGGGCACTATATAAAACCGATGGAAATTTTACTGATTAAATAAAAGGAAAAGCATTGTTTGAAAAATCACAAATGTTTCTAAGATTCAATGCATCGCTTTTTGACCACATCATAGCGATGAACACATCATTGTTCCTGACAATGTCCTAATACAGAAATAAAACTTTATGTTGGTAAACTCAAAAAGCCTTCAGCTGTCACACTGGCTAACGATCTCAAACGATTATAAAGCAGCATTTTGAAAAGCGCTGTTTTAAAATAACAGCTACAACACTTACCTTGTCTTCTGGCCAAATGCTTTTCACGGCTTGGCACTCCAACGGTGCTGAAACGAAATTTGTATTTCCTCCTACCTCATTTGCCCTTCAGTTCTTGTTTTCTCCCTTTGGATGTTTTTTTCCTTCTTCTTTGGATATTGTTTTTTATTTTTGTTTGTTTTTTTTACTTTGCATGTTTTTCCTTCTTCGGATATTATTTTTTTGGCTTATTTTTTTAGACGATGTTTTTTTCGTCTTCTTTAAAAAATTTTTTTTTTTCATCCTTTTGATGTTGTTTTACGGAACAAGAGCCGTACAGTGCTACTCTATCAGGAGGTAGCGCCAACTGAACGCCTTGAAGCAGTACCCAGCTCTTTTATAGGGAGCGTCAACCCGAAGTCAAGTTCTAGAACGTTGCACTCACTTTTCATTGGTTTCCCAGCTATGCTGTCAGAATAATGTTTGCTGATTGGTCGAAAATTTTAAAACGTACCCGAGTACTGTAAAAAAACTCAAGATCTTGCTACCCTACGGAGCACCCATAAGGTGATTTTTTTTATACGTTATATGCAGCTATTTGTAGCAGGCCGTAATTAGACTAATCCACCCTTTGTCAATAAAGCCAACAAGAGAACAGGTTGCCCAAAGTTTGCTCAGGTACACGCCACAGCACAACCTTAAAAACACATCCAGCACAAATCACACTAGTGAATGACACAGCAAATCACAGCAATAAAAAAGACCCCTATGGGCAATCCAGCACCCAGACTACAGGTGCCAAAAGGCCCAGCCTGCCTAATAATGAACCCAAAATATACATACAACAAAGAAAAAGACACAAACAAAAAAGAAAATAAAACTAGCCAGCTGCTCCCACTAAACCCCGCTCCCGAGGCCACTAAGCCGGCTGGCTTGATAATACACGATACAACCTCAGATAAAACATATTAAAGCAACACCAGGGAGGTTTACAACCTGATCCTTAAAATTATCGACCCGTAATTCCACCTTGAAAACCCCTAAAGAACAGTAGTTTACCCCATGACTCACTGCCCCATTCAAACAAAAAAAAAACAGGTTTTTGGGGTAACCTTTAGGTCAGCTCTTCAAAACCAGGTATGAGGACTCTTCAGCTAATCAGTCCTCTAATTAGAAATCTAATTAGGGAGTTGCAGCGAAAACCTGCATACACACCGGCCCTTTGCGGATAAGATTGTTCACCCCTGAAACAAGCAAACAGAAAGGCTGCTACACTGCAAATTCAATATGCCCGCCGATGCTCCACCAAATCTATCAGGACCCTGCCTGTCTTTCCCGTGCCTGCTCCTTTGCCAATATGCCCTACCATCGGAACATGCACAGCCATCTCGCCCCGGCTATGCCTCCAGTCCGAACTGCAGTTCCTATACCTGCCTATAATTGCCTGGCTACAATCCATCCCCCAAAATGAAATTGATGACCCAACGATCACAGCTAAGAATTCTATCCCCAAACCACTGGTCTTCCTCCCCAACCGAACGATCATTCACTGACCGTGGTAACTTATAAGGGTTGGTATGATGACCAGTGGTGGACCTCACCGAACGTTTAACTGGTCTCTACACCTCGGGGGGGACATAACCTCCTCCATTATACGAGGCCTACTTGTGGATGCTCTATTGCGACCCCTCCCACCAGCCCTGTCCCCGTAAAATCACAGAGTCCTCATCCGATTCCATTTCTGTTGCCCCTGTGGGCAACCCAGACTCAGGAGACATTACCAGAACATCTTCCCCTGACATAACAATCCCCTGTGGTACTGGACGCAACTCTGTTCGGTGAACTTGACGGACAACCCCGTCCCCCTCCATTGGAGTTGCAGAGTAAACTGCACCCTGATCTTGGGGACACCGAACTACCATATACAAACAGGCATCCCAATGATCCTGTATTTTACCTCGAACATGGTTCCGCAAACACACCAGCTGACCTTCATCAAACCCCTAATCATTAACCAACTCATTGTGTTTCCGATTTCGTGGTGTGGCTTGTTCCTCCAACTAAGCCTTCACATACTCTTGAAGCACCTGCAAACTTTCCTGATGGTTTTGTACCCATTCCTCCAAAGGTCCACCATACTGACTGATCCCGGCAGGAGCCTGAAGATAGTGTATCGGTAATCGAGGCTCACAGCCAGACCTTAAATAAAAAGGCATCATCCAGTCATTTGGTGGGGTGTAGTATTGTAAGCTTCTCTGCTGGAGGAAGTGTGTGAAGCAAATTGTGCAAAAAAAATATTAAAGCAACACCAGGGAGGTTTACATCTAGATCCTTAAAATGATCGACCTGCAATTCCACCTTGAAAATCCAATTACCATATAAAGGATACAAGATGTAAAGATGACAAATGACATGGCACACATTTGTTGTTTAGACTGTTGTGTCAGGTTAATTGAAAGCTGAAGGATCTTAGTGTTTACTAGTCTAAGTAACAGAATGTCTAAACACTGTGCTTGCCTTTATGGGTTTTTAAGCAGAACATATAGGTATAGAAACATATTAACATTACGTTTCACGATTCACTGACTGGAGAATAGGAGAATATACACATCAATATTACTACTTAAGTTAACTAACCCTAATCCCAACCCCTATTGGCACGGAGCCCGCCAGGGTTCAGGTGAGATATAAATCTGTAATCTGTATCAATGGTTTTGCTATCCATACCCACCCTATTAATGTTAGCTTCCCAGGGTTTCTTGTTAGACAAGCTCTGTGTCTCTCTATACCCCCATTTACTGCACGACTGATTGTCCATTTATAAAGAATCAAATAGGGTGAAGATGGTTTTAGTTTACAATTACTCTGGAAGGTGACCAGATTAAAAAAAACTAAATACCATGCCTACGTGTATGTAATCTCCATCACAGTCCCCATTTTCCCCATAATCCTCGTTTTGATAGTGCCAATTTGTGTAATGTGAGTTTTTTTTTTTTTTTAAAAACTGTTATAGAAGAACATACTGGATGCCACATGTGTACAATTACCCCTTTCTAATTAGGGGGGTCCGTTGTGTCAGCTACAGCCTTTACTAACATACACATAAGTATACAGTCTTACAGCACTTTTGTTTTCCTTTTGTATTTAATGGTTTTCCATTTAGGGGGCAGCATGGTGGTGCAGTGGTTAGCACTGTTGCCTCACACCTCTAGGGCCCGGGTTCGAGTCTCCACCTGGGTCACATGTGTGTGGAGTTTGCATGTTCTACCCATGTCATCGTGGGGTTTCCTCCGGGTACTCTGGTTTCCCCCACAGTCCAAAAACATGCTGAGGCTAATTGGAGTTGCTAAATTGCCCATAGGAGTGTATGCGTGAGTGAATAGTGTGTGAGTGTGCCCTGCGATGGGCTGGCCCGCCATCCTGGGTTGTTCCCTGTCTCGTGCCCATTGCTTCCGGGATAGGCTCCAGACCCCCCGCGATCCAGTAGGATAAGCGGTTTGGAAAGGCTGCCTAACGCCCTTAATTTGTTTGCAATTTCGCCAGGTAGGCTACCTTCTTTAAACTGCGTTTTGCTAGACTACACATTTCGAGATGTTTTATTGTAGTCTTGGTAAATATATATATATAGTTTAGCCTAACCCAGCCACTTAAGGGAGCAAGCCAGCTCAGGTAGGTGCCAGTCCCAAGCCCGGATTAATGGAGAGGGTTGGCGTCAAGAAATAAAGAGAAATAAAGACAACTAATACTCCTAGTTTGCGAGATCTGACTGCAATGGCAGCACTGCTACAAGGGTGTGGATAAATCTATACAAATATCACCTGCATGCACATTACTTCTTTTACAATAACCAACTCCTGATCCATACTGTTAGTCGTGAAAAAAAAAACTATCGTGTACATAGAGGCCCTGTGTAAAAAGATAACTGCCAAGGAAAAGATCAAAAACATTTATTTCAAGGATACAAAGTTTTTATGGTCATGTACAGTGTACAGTGCAATTCTTATTTGATTAACTTGAATGTCTCCACAGACTAGACGATTAAACAAATAAAGCAGCGCAACATTACAATAACTAATAACAAATAAACAAAGCTCACGAGTACTATTACAGTATTTATATCATTTATTTAAACTTAATTTTACCAGGTAAATTAACTACAAAGCAGTTACCACTGCTTTACCTGCTTCTCGGGAGAAATAGCAGATATACGTCATGTATGTGACTAAATTCTTAAGCCAATAAGGGCAAAGTTGTGTCGTAATGGAGGCGGATCCAGTTTGTGCAGCCGGTTAAAGACACTACGGGCATGTAAATGGAGAACGAAATTATAGTTATACCGAATCTCCTACACACAATACCAAGGTTACCAACTTTGGTCAGCTGACCGGAGTGAGACGTTCAATTCCCGTAAGATTTCTTTGCGCCAGCCTGAGAGTCTGAAAACACGTCACACCAGATGCATGAGAGATGGAAACCTGGGATATTCAGTCGAATCAGATCAAATATGATGCTAAGTTAGTACTAAGTTAAAATATGTTCCGGACTTGTAACATGCACCCATGATTTGGAACAGTCAGCAGGCTGTCTCTGGCCACGCCCCCTACACTCGGTCCGGCCCCTGGCTTTTCCTGAATTCTGATTCCTTTAGATAAACATTGACTTCATTGATATTGTTATTGATTTATCGACAGACCATCATACGTTTTAGACGTTATAATAACAACACTCTATTGATCCCCAAAGAGAGAAATTCTCTCCTTGCCTGCCCCCTCTTACTGTCCATGATACACAAGCACATATGTAGAAAAACGTCAGCTTGGAAGCCAAGGCTGGACTTAACCTACTCCTTAGGGTTCAACTGGAAACTGCCCCATGGCCGAGCGGTCTAAAGCCTCCTGCGCAGCGAAAATGGCCTTTCAAAGTAAGGGGTATTCTATTCTCCGAAGTAAGGCGTGGGTTCGAATCCAACTTCCGACAAAAGTTCTTCAATCGCTACAGCAGAATTTGAGCCACTGATCGGCTTTAATTGCTTTGTTTTATTTTTGCGTTTCAGGCAAAACTACATAACACTTAAGAGGTGCAGGATGATCTGTCTTGCTCTCGCGAGGTTTTTGTACGACGTGACATGGTGACATAATGCAGCGGACGATAAAAATCTAACCACAATGCATTGCGTCAGGACCAGAATGTATTGCTTTAAGCCAGCGCTGTATGTGGGTACATGAAGTGGAAAGCACCCAATAACAAACATAACATTTAAAAAAAATCTACAAACTAGTGGGAATATAAAATAAAATAAATGTGTCTGGGCAAATTGGTAAGTTAAATTAAATCGTTTTAAGCAGTGTTAAGCAGTGTGTGGTTTTAAACACGAGTAGCATGTACCGTGTTGACGGCGCATGAACGTATCTTGGCAGCACATGTAAAACTTAGATTTGCAAGCGGGATGTGAAACAGCATTTAGGTGTTTAAAACAGCAATAGAGTGCGTGTTTGTTCACGCAGTTACAATGTTTAGTTGTTATTTCTGTGGAACATCAGTGCAAACCCTTAGGGAACATGTTTTACATGTCAAACTTCACCGTCATGAACCACGATGCGTGTTCAAGTGTGGCGCTACAGATTGCCACAATACGTTTCGTTCATATGGGGAATTTAAGGCTCATTTTTACCGTAAACATAACACAGATTCATATATTGATACTACAAATGCCCTTACGGTGTTTACGTGTAATATGTCTATGTGCCAGCGCCAATGTCGCGATGTCAGATCACTAACAGCTCACTTAAAGGAACATATAGCCGAAGGACGTGTTGTGACATGTCCGGTGACAGGATGCGACCATACGTTCACTGTGAGATCGTCGTTTACAGCCTACATGTCCAGGAAACACAGACAATGTTCTGTGGACAGTATAAGAGATCTTAATAAGGAGACAGTTTCTCAGTTTCTTGAAACTGAACCGTTAGTTACAGGCCCTACAGAGAGATTTAGTGAGACTGATGAAGGTGAAGTCCATCTTACAGAAAATTTCAGTGACCTTTTTCTTAGAAATATTTCTCTTTTCTACTTGAAATTACATGGGCAGTTTCTTCTGCCAGCATCAACTATACAAAATATTATTGAAGAGATGCTAAGCATACATGAACTAGGACAGACATATACTTTGAATAAATTAAGTGCATTCCTGAAAAGTGACTTAACTGAATTAACAGATGAGGTTATTGGTAGTATATGTGATGTTGTGAAGGAATCTGACCTTTTCACCATTAGTCATGAAGGACCAATGAGAACCAATTTTTCAAGAACTAGGGCTTTTAAACAGATGTTTAGATACACAGAACCTGTAAAGTTGTACTTAGGAAGGGATGAAACAAGGTCACAGAGGTTTGCCTACTATGTTCCATTGAAAGACACTTTGAGACATTTACTGGAGTCAGACTTATGGCAGAATTGTGCTGCACAGGGTACATACGTACCATACACTGATGTGCTTTGTGATGTCAGTGATGGTCAGGTATATAAAAACAATGAGTTCTTTTCTCAAAACCCATCATGTCTAAAACTAATTCTATATCAAGATTCTTTTGAGGCGGTGAACCCATTAGGTTCAGCAAAAAGCAGCACAAAGTAGTAGCTGTATATTTGTCTCTGGCTAATTTACCACCTCATCAAGTACAGACCACATGTCACTTGTAATGCTGTGTCAGGAAAAAGACTTCAAACACTTTGGCCATGACAAAGTTTTCTCAAGGCTCATTGCAGACTTAAAAGACCTGGAAGACAATGGAATAACGGTGGCAGAGGAAAAAGTTAAAGGGACTGTTTTGTGCATTGCAGGGGACAATTTGGGGTCTCATAATATCGGTGGATTTACAGAAAATTTTAGTTTTTCTGAATATTTCTGCAGGTATTGCCGGACAACCCGAACAGATTTTCAAACAGATCCAAATGCATTTTACAGTCTGAGGAACAACAAAACGTTGAAGGTATAATATCTGAGTTTTAATTCATTGAATTACTTCGATGTTTGTATGCCTGGCCTGCCACCTTGTTTAGGCCATGACATTTTTGAGGGTATCCTTTCCTATGATTTAGCCCTTTACCTGAAGTACTTCATCAAGCAAAAAAAGTGGTTCACTTATTCAATTCTGAATAGACGCATTAAGAAATTTAAGTACAGTGGCTCTGATGTGTTGAGTAAGCCATGTGCAGTAAACTCCAATGGAGTAAAGCTTTATGGTCAGGCTGTTCAGAACTGGAATTTTCTAAGACTTCTTCCTGTGATCATGTGTGACAAGGTGAAAGAGCCCACAGATGATGATTGGCAGTTGACCCTTCAGCTAAAAGACATTGTGGAGCTGATTTGTGCACAGAAAATTTTATTGCCAGAGGTTGCATACCTTGACGTTCTTATCCAAGAATATCTTGCTTGTAGATTTTCTTTCTTTCCAGGACATAGGTTAAAGCCTAAGCATCACTACTTGCGACACTACCCTGCACTGATTTTAAAGTTTGGTCCTTTGATCAGGTTGTGGACAATGCGATTTGAAAGTAAATAAGGCACCATGGCAACAACAGTCAGAACAGCATCCAGTTCACAGCTAGTTTTAAAAATTGCTTTAACGCAGAGTGATTACAGGAAATAGGTGTACTGCTTAATATTAATTAAATTATTAAAATGTGCTAATAATAGACATATTTGTCAGTCAGACATTGTGCTTTTTAAAGAGCAGAAGGGATACATTAAATTACGATTATATTGTCCTTACTGTATATATTTTTACATTTTTCCCCTCAATGATTGTCAAGTGATCACAATTCTTACTGTGCTTTACCCCTCACTTGATAGAGATGTACCAAAACTGAACATATAACTGGATTTCACTCAGAATAACCAGGCCTTCTTTTTGGACTCTTTATCCCTTTTTATTTTATCTTCGCTTTCCTCAAGCCAGGCATTTACAGGTGAAAAACCTTAAACCACAAAACACCAACTTTCACCAATCTATCTTATGAGCAAACACAAAATTTTACTTTAAATGCATATATATATTTATATATATATATATATATATATATATATATATATATATATATACATACACACAAAATATACAATGAATGACCAATCTCAGCTTCAAATTTCCACACAATTATACATAACTTGTTCTGAATAAAATTCCTCCAAACATCAAAGTTTAAGATCAAACCACTGGGGAAACACATAAATGAGTTACTCAACGCAATAAATTGCAATGAAAAGCTAACCAATTAGACAATCGAACAATAGGTTTAACATTTCTGCCCATATGAATTATTAAAAGGAAAGTTCACCCTTAATACTTTTTTTTTTTCTTTTTAGCAATTTAATATTTAACTTTTAGATAAACTAAAAATAGAACCCCCCCCTTTTAAACCGCATTAATGCAAACATCTGAATCAATAAAACAGCATTCCACATATTGTCATTAAGACACTTACAGCACACCATTTATTCCTAATACAGTCAAATACCACAACTCATATAATGTTACAAGCCAGCACCAGCGCCTCAATGCCTCATTAGCGCACCCCATTAAGAAATAAACCCCACTCGCAACAGGTAGTGCTTGCTACAAATAACATTTGCAACAAAGTCCAACACGCATGGTTCATGGTCTTACCGGCTGTCCGTTCAGAGTCTACTTTTCAGTACACAATCGCAGCACAGTTCCAGAAGCACTTGGTGTAGATTTGACCCTTTGCTTGTCGCGCTACCAATGCGTTTTGCCGACTTTATCCAAAATAAAGAGCAGGTGCGTCCGTTAATGCCTTCCCCTCGGGTGCACACAGGTGAGTAAACTTTGGTTCCGCATGACCACTTGCGTGAACGACGTAACCACTTGCTGGAATGACGTTCATCGCAACAATGATATAAATATTTTCCCCCCTGACATATAATCAGTGTAAGCACACAAACACATTGGCCGGTTATCCTATTCATTCAGTTCCACGGACAGTGACCTGTGTTACTGTGCTGTGACATCTGGTTCCTTCATTGGCTCTGTATATTTCTATAAATGACTAAATGGCTCTGTTGTAGAAATTTCCAGCCAGAGACTTGGTTCCTATATAACGAGAAGATTTTATTTTTACTCGGACTGAGAAGCTACAGAAAATCATCTCTGCATGTGATCTCCCCTTTACTGCTCAAGCAGAGCACACGCACATCAGCAAGTGTCAAGGCAGCAAGTGCATACAAACAACTTCTCAGGGCCTTCAGGAAGAGTCAGACTGCGGTGTCATTCAGAGATACCATTGTCTAAGACTTGCACTAAAACATTCTATGCACTTGGGCATATTTAAACAAAGTAGTATGGTACCTATGTCAGAATCCATCCCTGCCTTGTCCTGTTCACATGTCACTGGCCATCCTATTCTCTCCTCTGTCTTGTACCCCTTAGCCCATAGTGTGTTTGCCTGCTCATCGGGCCACCATGTGGCTTAACGGGCCAAGTGGTTGGCCACCGTGCCTGACTCCCCTTTTGATTGTGGGTTTTGAGGATATCAGTGGGTCTGTGTTTTCATGATTGTCCCCCAGGCCACCATGCAGCTCAGCCCTTGATTCCAACTACAGTAGCAATCAGGTGGTTCTCGGTCTACTAGGACTGTATAACAGGATTCTTCACCCATTCTATCTTTACTCCTTCAGCCGCATACATGAGTCAGACCTATAGGTTATTCAAATTCCGTCCTGCCAAATTTACTGGACAGGAAGTGGACACTGCAAATGAATGTGTGAATACGCCAATACCTACATCTTTACAAGTTACATTAAGGGGTTTGGTACAGTAAATGGCTGTGAGGTGGGATTTCTTCTTGATGTCTGTTTGTAGCCCGTCCACCAGCAGCTGCTGCTGTATTTATCACACCAAGCAGGGAAAGTATATTGCTAAATTTTCCTTAGTTCAATTACGCTTGATTAAGCTAATTAAGCCGGCTATGTTATTTACATTCAGAAGGATGCCGCCATATTGGGTTATACACAGATGCCACGATAGCTCACACTCACATTCCCTCTTCATTATTTTTCTAAACACACTCTATCCTGCCTTGTCACCTGCAACAAGATCTCACTCCCTGTAGCAATAAAAGTCTTTCTTATGATTGAGCAGATTTCTGCTTCTCTCCTAACCATGGGCATCCAAAGTAAGATGAAGCAAAATGTTAGGAAATTTGATAACACATGGTTACTCTTTTGGTAACAGTGACTTTGGTTTTATTTTGATAGATGTAAACTACATAATATGGTCTTAACCTTGTTTTCTGTCCTAAAAGCAAACTTTTATGTTACAGGAGAAAAGTGCACAGCTGCTTGGATCAACCCCAGCTAATCAGCGCATATGGGAATCTTTTCAAAATACCATGTGAGTCTTATGCAATTTACCCAATTAATATAAGCTCTTTAGATGACGCTTAAATAATCAATTCCCATCAACTTAGTGTCAAAACACAAACTCAGTGGCAAAAAAGTGAAGGGCAACAGACTAAGTTGTGAAAATGAAATCTGCATGTGATGAAAGGGCATGTGACTGTATCGCGATGATTATAATCATCAGATCAAACGGACCACGGAGTTGGCGGTATGGTCACACTGCTGGTCCCATGTCAGTAGGGTATAGCACACCCCTGGGCCCGGATACTACTAGGATGTCACTGGTGTACCACTGTGCCGTCAGAGTGTGGTGTGTCACTCCACAGCATTGGCAGGATTGCTCCTCTCCCTGCAGCGCCACCATACGCACATGACGGTCATCTGTGGTACTGCAGAACTGAGATGTATCGCTGAACATGGTAGGACGCCAGTCGTCATCAGTCCATCAGTCCATGCCTCCCAGTGACTACACCACTCCAAACGCAACCGTTTCTGTGCTATTGTGAACGGCAGCCTATGCATGGGACGGTGAACCCGTAGTCCAGCTGATGCCAGTCATCGCGACACGATGATATAGGGTGTTGTAGAGAGTCCAGTAGCTGTGTCCATATATCAGGCGCAGGTGTCATGGGGATCTGTGATGCTTGGAGCACAATCCGACGATCCTTCCTTGGCGTGGTCTGTCTTGGATGACCAGAAACTTCACGACGTGTGTGGATGCCTCACGTGCCCATTGGTTTCAATATCAGGCCACTGTGATATCCGCATGGCCCACATGCAATTGCAGCACATGACCACCTGGCTTCATGTAAACCCGCAATGCAACCCTATCAAACTCCGTCAAGTGCCGTTAACACTGTCTAATGTGACTACGAGGCATCCTGTGTCTGGTGATTAAACATGCCAACTCCTTGCAATTTGAATCATTTACATATCCATCACTGGTCTGCACATGTACCAGATTACATCTTTAATCGGATAGTTACTTCTGGGTTCTCAACTTTTTTTTTCATAATACCCCTTAAGTGTATATGCCCTTCACTGATGAGAAATTCATCAACATCTAAGTCCTACATTCATGTACAATGCATATTAAATGAATATTTTGTCACTATTAGTTTTGATGTATCATTCTTTGAATGCACTCAATTGAATCATGGACAGTGGTTCCACATGGAAAAAAATGAATATTCCGAAAAGGAAAAATCCTTCTTCGGTTGATACATTCACTTTGTGTTCTGAGAATTTTTCCCTTGAGTGCCTTGTACAGTATGTCTAGTGTGTTTTTGGTGTGAATGTGGCCATAATCATACAAGGAAAAAACCACTGACTTGTAGTGAACATGTAAAACCGCAACATGCAGTGTCATACGTAACTGAAATAAGAAATGCTGGATTGCCTGAGTTGCATGCGTGCATGTTTTTTAATATGGGCAACATGGTTCCCTGAGATGCCTCAGTGTTGCTCACCGCCATCTCTAACACACAACCTCACAAACCATCTTAAAACTACTGAAAGAAATAATTGGCTACACTGCAGCTCCACTGTTTTGTTTGGCACCCCTGCATGTCCTGCATTGTGTGGGGAAAAAAGCTGAAGGCTGAGGAATGTTACATAACACAGCTAGAATGTAAAAACTCTCTCTGGTGTAATTCACTGCGTAAAACCAATGGTCCTAAGTGTGGTGTCTTCTTCATAACACTCCCTGATGTTTGTGTCCGTGACCATGAGATAGGGTGGCTGCTTTTCTTCCTTGCTTTCCTTGTATTCCTACGTTTCCTCCCCAGCCTTGGTTGGTAGGTCAGGCAGCATCACCTTGTTTTAATAGACCCAGGTGCAATTTATCTTGAAATTAGACTCAAGTGCAGAAAATGTTCTATCAGAAGTCTTTGACAATCTCTGAATTACACAGAAATCTGACTTCTTCTGAAGCTGTGAAATTGTTCATCTGTATTTGCTGCATTGGTACTTGTTGATGTGCGTGTGCCCTGCTTAAGGAGTAAAGGGGAGATGACATGCAGAGCTAGTTTTCTGTAGTTTATTTTCTTTGTCTGAATAATAATATTCTCTTCATATAGGAACCCAGTCTCTGGCTGGAAATTTCTACAATAGAGCCATTTAGTTATTTCTAGAAAAATATTTAGAGCCAATGACCTGATGTCATAGTAACACAGGTCACTGTCCGTGGTGCTGAATTCTCTACTTGATGGGCTGGTGCTGAATGAATAGGCCAGGTGTCTGTGTGCTTCCACTGACTGGCACCCAGACATATAATGACTTTTAACAATGAAGGGGGAAAAGTCCAGACAGGAAATTAGTCAACAGTAATTAGTAATCAAATATAGTTCTCATTTATCATTATGTAAATTTCAAAAACCTTTTCTGACTATTAATCTGCACGTTGCAATAATTTAATATTAACTAACTTGCTGTAACGTAAAGTGAAAAACAAGTTTTAAAACTAGCTGTGAAATTTTTGATGCTGTTGACCTGAATGTTGTTGCCAGAGCCTTAGGATACGTCTCTACACATAAGTGAGGGGATGGATGCACTATTCTATGGAGGCTTCTGAAGAGAATTATTATCCCAAATTTAAATTGAGAGAGATGATTAATTCCTTTTTAATGCAGTCTGCCTTAAGAGCCCCTGTTCTGCCGTGATCTTTTGCATGGATGCTATCATGTATTAGTTTACTCTATGAAATTTAGTTTGAATTTTGATCACATGTCAAACTAAAGCATTTTGGACTGGATTCCTGAGTTCTTTTTAACGCTGTTAAGTTACATTTTTATTTCAGCATAATTACAAGTTCCCGCAGGGAAGAAATAAGTCAGTTACTTAATAAATGACTATAAAGTAGTTGCTGCAGTATATATTCCATAAATTTACTGAACTGGAGTTTTATGCATCCTTACAAAGTAATAACTGTATGTGTTCTTTAAGTATGAAAGAGTTTAGGACATTGTCACCTGCAGTGGACGGCACGTGTCCCCATAATTATAACTTTAGATTATATTTCTGCATGACTGAGTATTCACTGAGTACCTGGTAGTGTTGGATGATATTTACGTCTCATATTTACCATTTATGTCAGTCTTCAAAGTGTGTGGATTATTAAGGTTGGTCTTGGTTGTTTCTTCCCTGGAGAAACAGAAGTTTAATGCCATGATGCCACAGCAGCTCGCCGTTCCTGTCAGTACGGTGGAGGTAAGAGTTTGAAACATTCATCAGCCTGTCAGCTACGCATCTCGCCTGGACATGGGACTCAGCTTTTATTCTTCCATAATACCGCTTAAGTACCTCACTCTACTCAATCTCAGTACTGTTTAAGGGTAAATAACTTTTGTCACTGACTGCCAGAGATTATGGCAATTAAATGGAAAATATGAAGCAGACATATGAAATACAGTGGGCTGTTTGCAGTAAGTTGGGCTTAGGGTTAGTAATGGGGCTTTTTCCACTGACTTCTGCTTCTGTGCCCTTTCTTCACACTGCTGTTCAACTGTCCTCTTTATAGGAGGGAGGAGCAGCGCAAATGCAGCCGACAGATATAAAGCCATGTGCTGGCAGCAGACGCTTCGCACCCCTTAATAGCATATCTGTTGCTGGTAAGACTGTCTGTGCTGCCGGTCATCTCAGTAACCCAGGTGAAACTCCCCAGGCAAGATCAGGACAATGTTGTGTTGAGTTTCAGTGAGTTTCCTGTGTGTAAAGCCAGTTTTAGGGTCAATGTGGAGCCTGGTCCAGTCATGAGCTGGGAGACGTGACCAAGGCTGCACTGTTACTCTTGTGTGTCTTTTCATTCAAAAACTCTTTTTTTTTTTATTTCCCCATGAGTGTCCATCATCTTGAGCAGCACCGGCTGTCATTTAGCACAAAAGATGCCTGTTCAGTTTTCCATCTGAACAAGGGCCCTCTGGACCCAGGTGTGCACTACATGAGCACTTTGTTCCTGACTCCTTATCAGCGTTTACATTTACACTCTCAGCCAGTCTTTAATCTGCAAAGTTACGCTTGGTGAGATTTATACAGACACGAGTAAAGAGGATTTTTTCACTTTTCCCAAATTCCCTCTAAGTCTGTATTTTCACCTCTTGAATGCTGGGATTTGTAGGCCCCAGCTCTTCACCATGTATAACAACATCACCCTCAACGCTAGAGAAACCAAGGAGCTGATCCTGGACTTTCGCAAACGGATGACTCCCCAAAGTCCTATCTACATCGCAGAGGATGCTGTAGAGGCTTCAACAGCTTCCAGTTCCTCGGGCACACAGCTTCTGGCGGTCAAAGGCATCGTCTTCAGGTGCTGCCTCAGAAAAGCAAGCAGCACCTTGAGAGACTCTAGCCACCCAGCACTGTCACTTTTCACCTTCCATCCATCCATCTGCACAAGCATTTCCAGATTTAGAGACAAGTTTCCTCCCCATTGCTGTTAACCAGCCAGTGACGCTGACATTTCCTCACACTGCCACTGGTTACCTTCATTCTGTACTGTTACTGTGTCTGTCTATGCTGGTGCCATTACTTTAATTTTATTTATATAGTATTATCACTGGTTATACTGTTGAGGTGCAACTACAGACAATTTTTCTTTGAATTAATCTAGCGACTATTTTCCCAAGCTGTTGATTCATCAAAACTATTATTTTTCCTCCAGAAAATCAGATTGACCGTTTAAGTTAATATTATTTTAAGAACAACACAAACTACGTCATTGCGGGGTTTTAGATAATGGACACTATACAAGATTTTTTTTCGCCCACCATTCAATAAAGCAGATAAGTAACTTGTCTAAAATATTTAGATTTGTATTGTGATCCCCAAAAGTTAGTAATCTGTATAAAATCAGTGTATTTTTGTTTTTAAATTTGATTCTGTAAATCAATGTACACTGAACAAAAATATAAACGTAACACTTTTGTTTTGCTCCCATTTTTCATGAGATGGACTTAAAGATCTACAATTCATTCCAGATACACAATATTACCATTTCTCTCAAACATTTCTCACAAATCAGTCTAAATGTGTGATAGTGAGCACTTCTGCTTTGCTGAGATAATCCATCCCACCTCACAGGTGTGCCACATCAAGATGCTGATCTGACATCATGGGTAGTGCACAGGTGTACCTTATACTGCCCACAATAAAAGGCCACCCTGGAATGTGCAGTTTTGTCTCACAGCAAAATGCCACAGATGCCACAAGCATTGAGGGAGCGTGCAATTGGCATGCTGACAGCAGAATGTCAACCAGATCTGTTGCTCGTGCATTGAATGTTCATTTCTCAACCATAAGCCGTCTCCAAAGGCGTTTCAGAGAATATGGCAGTACATCCAACCGGCCTCACAACCGCAGACCACGTGTAACCACACCAGCCCAGGACTCCACATCCAGCAGGTTCACCTCAAGATCGTCTGAGACCAGCCACTCAGACAGATAATGCACGGCCCCATGTTGCAAGGATCTGTACACAGTTCTTGAAGCTGAAAATGTCCCAGTTCTTGCATGGCCAGCATACTCACCGGACATGTCACCCCGTTGAGCATGTTTGGGATGTGCTTGACCGCGTATACGACAGCGTGTACCAGTTCCCACTAATATCCAACAACTTCGCACAGCCATTGAAGAGGAGTGGACCAACATTCCACAGGCCACAATTGACAATCTGATAAACTCTATGCGAAGAAGATGTGTTGCATTGGCATGAGGCAAATGGTGGTCACACCAGATACTGACCGGTTCTGAGTCCCCAGACCCCCAATAAAGCAAAAAACTGCACATTCCCAGGGTGGCCTTTTATTGTGGGCAGTATAAGGTACACCTGTGCACTACCCATGATGTCAGATCAGCATCTTGATGTGCGACACCTGTGAGGTGGGATGGATTATCTCAGCAAAGCAGAAGTGCTCACTATCACACATTTAGACTGATTTGTGAGAAATGTTTGAGAGAATGGTAATATTGTGTATCTGGAATGAATTGTAGGTCTTTAAGTCCATCTCATGAAAAATGGGAGCAGAAACAAGAGTGTTGCGTTTATATTTTTGTTCAGTATAGAATAAGCCCAGATTTATGTTTATTCAGTGGAGATAAGTACAACCTCTAAAGATAGGCCTACACCCGTTTTGGCAGTGTCTCCGGATCCCATGACAAATAATGCCTTCAGTACATCCTCCTCAACCCACACTGAAAGCAGAAGTGCTATGGGCTTTGCAAACGGTTTGCCGACATCACTCCTATACGTCCAATGATGACATTCACACCGTCTCCAGGGTGATGTTCCCTGACTCGCAGGGTCACTTGTGGTAAAGATAAAACCGCTTTTCTTGCGCGATTTGGACTCGCTCCATATATTAAAAGGGAGCTTCGTTGTCATGTTTGACGTAAGTATGAACAGACCATCAAAGAAAAACAACTGGATGTGCATGTCAGGTATTGGGTGGAATTATGAGAATGGCTCTCGAGTGCAGTCCTGGTTCTGGGATCACAGTACATGAGCCACTCCACCGCTGAAGACTTACTGGAGAAGTTTAAGGTAAGCCATTCAATAACATTTAAAACTCATTAACGAACCCATGATTTTTAAATATCCATGGTTTATCTTTACATGTGTTTAAATGGGAGAACCATATTTATTGGTAAGCATATTTTAAAGATTTTATTGCTGCTTCATGGCTTTTGCTGCAAAAAAAATAGTTCATTGAGGAAATAGAATGTTTAAGTGTTGTGTAGCAACATGTACAGCTGTTGTACAGGCAAAAAACTCTGGCTCAGTCCAAAGGAGGTGGATATAGGAATGGCTGTCATCAAGGTGGGACTTCTGTGAATTCACTGGTATCTTTACATACAAATGTATCAAACAATTGTGAAGTAAAAAAATATGTGAATAACATGGAGTTTGAGCTGTTTGATATGTACAGCTGAGGTAGTGTTAACCTTGGGCTGAGTGTGCAGAAAGATTCTGGAAATTTGACAAACCATCTTTTTGTCAGAGACAGTCAGGAGCCAAAGGCAGTGGAAGTGACCTTGGTGTCCTTCAGATTAAAAAAAATTGCCAGATTGTGCTCTCAAAAATGTGCAAAAAGGCCTTGGATAAATGCCCTCTGAAGTACTCGATTGTACATGAGATGACGTGCTTGGACCCAAACAAAATGCACACCAGCCAGATAACTGTCATGCCCGGCTCGTCCGCTCCTCGTGTGTGCCACGCCCCCTAATTACCCACGTGTTGATTTCCTGATCCTGCCCAGCTCGTGTCTTGTTTCCTGCTGCCTTGTTCTGTGTATTTAAGTCCTGGTCTCCCCCAGTTTGCTTTGTCTGTCATTAATGTCTGATGTTCGTAAGCGTGAGCTGTTTCCCGGTCCCTGTCCTCGTATTAAACTCCCGTTTGCCCCGTATTCCTGCTTCCTGCTTGCCTGCTTGCCCGCACGATCGCCGCTTTCACCCGTACCCGATCGTGACAGAATGACAGACCACAAAAGGAAAGGCCCCCGGAGAAGGAGGAGAGGACCGGAGGAGACGATCCGCCTGGGAGCCTGTTCGCTCTCCCGCTATGGATCACTTCGGAGGAGAATGAGAGGGAAGTACCCGCTCTACCTCCAGCCCGGAAGCTGACCACACACTACCCTGATCCCGTGTGGAAGTACTGGCTCTCCAGTGAGGATGAGGACGAGGAGCCCTTCCTCTACCCTTACCCGGAGCCGATCCTTTCACACGGCCTGTTTCTCAGGACATCGCACCACCTCTCGCCGCCGCTGGGCGCCGGAGAAGGAGGAGGAGACCGGCGATTGCCTGTCCCCGGGAGACTCCCTCCGTTAACGCCCACGGACACACAGCTCTCTCCCCCTGCAGTAACCACCCCGGAGGGCGCTGCCCGCGCCTCACTTAGGGAAGCCGGTGAACTGCGCCTCCCAGTTCTTTGCCCTCCAGGGGTTGTTCTGGAGATCTGGGGGGAACTGGTCCCTCCAGTAAGTCCGGAGGTAGCGGGGCTAGCGGAGCGACTCCAGAGGAGCTTTGCAGCATTTACTCCCGCTTCCGACCCCGAGGAGCTGGTGAGTATGGCAGAGGACGTGCGGCAGCTCTTACTGCTCCAGAGGGCTGCAGTCCCCCGCTCCCGTGCAGCCGCCATTGGCGGCGGACCCCGCTCCCGTGCAGCCGCCATTGCCGGCGGACCCCCGCTCCCGTGCAGCCGCCATTGCCGCGGACCCCCGCTCCCGTGCAGCCGCCATTGCCGGCGGACCCCGCTCCCGTGCAGCCGCCGCCGCCTGCGCAGCCGCCTTCGCTGCCCCCCACTGCAGCCACCTGCAGCTCCAGGGCAGGCGCCCCCACTGCAGCCACCTGCAGCTTCAGGGCAGGCGCCCCCACTGCAGCCACCTGCAGCTCCAGGGCAGGCGCCCCCCACTGCAGCCACCTGCAGCTCCAGGGCAGGCGCCCCCCACTGCAGCCAGCTCCTGTTCCTGACCGCGTTCCTGTTCCTGACCGCGTTCCAGTTCCTGACCGCGCTCCAGTTCCTGCAGAGGCGCCCCCTCTGCAGCCGCCTGCTGCAGCTCCCGGGCAGGCGCCCCCTCTGCAGCCGCCTGCTGCAGCTCCCGGGCAGGCGCCCCCCTCTGCAGCGCCTGCTGCAGCTCCCGGGCAGGCGCCCCCTCTGCAGCCGCGCTGCTGCAGCTCCCGGGCAGGCGCCCCCTCTGCAGCCAGCTCCTGTTCCTGACCGCGCTCCAGTTCCTGACCGCGCTCCAGTTCTGCAGAGGCGCCCCCTCTGCAGCCGCCTGCTGCAGCTCCCGGGCCGGCGCCCCCACTGCAGCCACCTCCAGTTCCTGACCGTGCTGCAGCTTCCGGGCAGGCGCCCCCACTGCAGCCACCTCCAGTTCCTGACCGCGCTCCAGTTCCTGACCGCGCTCCAGTTCCTGACCGCGCTCCAGTTCCTGACCGCGCTCCAGTTCCTGCAGAGGCGCCCCCTCTGCAGCCGCCTGCTGCAGCTCCAGGGCAGCGCCCCCCTCTGCAGCCGCCTGCTGCAGCCTCCAGGGCAGGCGCCCCCACTGCAGCCGCCTGCTGCAGCTCCAGGGCAGGCGCCCCCTGACCCGCGCTCCAAGTCCTGACCGCGCTCCAGCGGCTCCCGGGCCAGCTGACCGCGCTCCAGTCCCTGACCGCGCTCCAGTCCCTGACCGCGCTCCAGAGGGCCCCCCTCCGCCTGCAGCAGCTCCAGCTCCTGTCCCTTCTCCTCCAGTGACTTTGTCTCTCTCACCCCCCCGGCGAATTCGACCCCCGACCTGGGGTCTGTGTCCCGTAAAGGGAGGGGACACAGACGCAGGGCTGGGGTCCCGCCCGCCCTGCCCCCTGGCTCGCCCTGCCTCGCCTGCGCTGGGGCTCGGTTGGCGCCTGCGGGTCCCTCTCCGGTGCCTCGTCGCCCTGCCTCGCTCCCCTCTCCGGGTCCTGGTCGGTCGCCTGCGGGGCCCCTACCTCCGGCCCTCCCGCCGACATCGCCGCCTGCTGCGGCTCCCCCCCTCCTCCGTGCCTTCGCCCTGGCCCCTTCCAGCTCCCCTCGTCCCCTTCCTGGTGCTCCCTCCTGCTCCCTCCCTGGCCCCCTCCGCGGGTCCCTCGCCCTGTCTCCTCTGCCCTTCTCGGTCCCCTCGCGCTCCGGCCTCCCGGCCGCCTGCGGCCCCTCCGGCTGCCGCCCGTCGCCCGCTGGGGCTCCCACGGGCTCCCCTTTGTTCCCCCGCCTTCTCTCCCTTCTCTCCTGCCCTGGTCCCTCCTTTGTTTGCTCCTCCTCCTGTCTTTCCTCCTTTCTCCATTCTGGTTTCCCGTCGTTCCCTCCCGTCACTCCCGCTCCTTGTGTTCCGCCTGTTCCCTCTGTTTCTCCCTCCTGATCTGTCTGTCTGCCTTCCCATCCCTTTGTCAGCTCTTGTCGCACGTCTTGTCCCTGGCTTTGTTTTGTGCTTCGGTCCTGTTTCCCGTCGTGCGTAAATTCTGTTCTTGTTTTCCAGGTCCTGTTCTGCCTCGTCCCGTCCGTCGCCCCCTTCCTTGGCGCGCCCGGTGTAGCGCGCCTTTGGGGGGGGGTTCTGTCATGCCCGGCTCGTCCGCTCCTCGTGTGTGCCACGCCCCCTAATTACCCACGTGTGATTTCCTGATCCTGCCCAGTCGTGTCTTGTTTCCTGCTGCCTTGTTCTGTGTATTTAAGTCCTGGTCTCCCCAGTTTGCTTTGTCTGTCATTAATGTCTGATGTTCGTAAGCGTGAGCTGTTTCCCGGTCCCTGTCCTCGTATTAAACTCCCGTTTGCCCCGTATTCCTGCTTCCCTGCTTGCCTGCTTGCCCGCACGATCGCCGCTTCACCCGTACCCGATCGTGACAATAACTGCCAGCAGAAAAGAGAAATCTCATGCAGAAGTTTGCGCAGGAGAATCGGTTGGCAGGCAGGATATCTGCTGGTAAATCATAGGATAAGAATAGGATAGTTCAGATATTATTTTTAAATTATGCTTTTCTTTTTTCACATCTAACTGAATCAGGGACGGATTACAAACCGGGTTAGCGGGGCCGCTGCCCCCCCCCAGGGGCCCTTGGGGTGCAGGGGGCCCGTGGGCCCCAAGCCCAAAACAATTTGCAACGCTTATCAGCAATGTATTTTCGTTTGTCTATTTTAGAGGGCCTACATTCTTTGATCCTCTGCCTACAAGGTCCCCTGACCCTATAGGGAGGGTGTTTGGCTGCCAAGGGCCCTTGACTTGTGGTGGTTGTGGTGGTGTGCAGGTGGTGGTGGTGGGGGGGGGGGCCCTCGCGAACGTTTTACCCAGGGGCCCACACAACCCATAATCCGTCCCTGAACTGAATAGTGTTAACACGTAGATTTTAGCAGTATTTAGAAGACGACTCTTGGTGTTTGAAAAGAAGCATCAGCCCAGTTATATTTTCTTTGATGAGCCTAGAGATATCTCAAGATTAAATTAAAATGATTGCACATTTATGGTATCATAGGAAAATTGGGTTATAAATCACTTTCCTATTCTACATGTGATTCTGTGTATTGACATTGTTGATCTGCATCTAATCTACTGTAATTAATGTAATTACAGGTGATGCAATATCCCAGCAGTCTGATAATCACCTGCACAATGAGGCAAAAGGCTTGGATTTTATATCCTTCATTCCTCAGCACCATCCAAAGTTGATGTCCTTTTTACATCAAAAAGTTAGTGGGCCTTATCCTGACCTCTGGATGTTCTGCAAGAACTTGCTGCTGCTGTCCTATGGGCAAGCCGAAGTGGAACGAATAGAGGTGGAGGACCTGCAACTTATCAGAGGAAACAGTTGTTGCACAGAGGCTTATATGCGACCATGTCAGTGTGTGTGGGGGAGCAACCAAAGCGCCTCTGACCAAAGGTGAAAGATGAGCGAAAAGCAAAAAAGAAAACTTGGAGGAACTCAAGAGGAAGAGAGTCTCACTGGAAAGTGTATGTGAGAGTTTACAAAAGGATGCTGAGCACATGGCAGAGGAAGCAGAGAGTGCTGCCTGGAACCAAAAGGGCAACATTACTTACCAAGTCCAATACTCTGAGCCGACGAGCGAAGGAGGAGAAAGAGCAGTTGGTGGTCTTAAATGCAGATACTGAAGAATAGCTACTGAACTGTGACTCCTAACACATCAAGGAGTGAATCGGTGGAAACAAAAATATTTAGTTCTTTGCATTTTTGGAGTATTTTACTTTCTGTGCCTGTTTGTACATTGTTCACACGCATAATACTTTATAATTACAAGGTAGTTTTATGTTAGAGCTCTTGCTCCAATAATTATGTGCCTTGTAATTAACTAAATTCTAGGGCTATTCAGTTTTTTTTGCCCTCGTGATGGTCGTGGGTTGTGAAAAAAGCCTTCTTCTTAGGGGTACCGCTGGGCCAGCCGGGCGTATGTCGTGGCTTCAGTGAGTACTTATGTTTGTCATGCTGCCTGTGTACTTTATAGCGGCACAACATATTTCTGCAAATTGCATGCGTCAAATTGTCTGTCTCTCTTAAAAAATATGAAGTGTCACCAAAATTTTAAACGGGGAATCAATCTCAATGAAAAATATTCGTCAAGTAACGTTTCTAAAATAATATAGACATACTAATAATTATATATTAATAAATCGGATGAACGATGCCATCCCAAATTGTATCCGCTGCGCACTTCTTAATCAGGGCAATCGCATCGTGGAGGTTTCTGCAGACGCCCAAAAAGACTTACTTAAGAAAACTGTTGCATGATAATTTGTACCATTTTCAAGGGTGGGGGGCGTGCAGTAGATGCCCCCTTTATTTTTGTGCTTCTGCCGTTCAAACCGAGCGCACTGAGTTTGTCATGGCACCTGACGCCAAATCTACTGCTTAGCTGCTACAGACAGAACTATCTTCAAATCACCACTAGGGGGTGTCAATGCTGCAGCTTCGTTCTATGGTTGATCTTTTTCAAAGACAGTTTTTTTTCTCTCTCTCCACATAATCAACTTAACTGATTAGCGTGCTTTCATAGTAATGGTTTTTAATCCGTGTTAATCTTCTGAACAATGACTAGTAAAGGTTCTATGAGGTTGTCCTACTTACTATGGATTTTAAGTTTTTATCAAGGTGTTAAAACGTACCACAGTTGCCAGTCCTGTGTTTTATGTCTAGCAATTTGTACAGTTTCTTCAGTATAAACACATGCCATGATCTGTGAAGATCTCCTCCAGAACTCTGCATTTCCTCAAGATCTTTTTGTAATATTGCATCATGGCACTGCTCAGAACAACACAGATGGTGCATAACAACACAAGGGAGTACAAGACAACATGTGCAGAAACAGTGCGATACAAAGCAGGACAAACTGGATGATACGTGGTCAGTGGTGGATAAAGTGCAGGAACAGCTGTACAGTGCAGCTGCCGTGGAAATGACTATTACAGGGGATGCAAAAGCTGCAGGTTTGATTGTTTGGCGAATGAAGCTGTTCATGAATCTGCTAGTCAGTGTTTGTGGATGGTGGTCAGAGTCCTGGATTATAGACTGAACCTTGTTACTGTGGCAGTTAAAGTACAGCTGGTCAATGGAGGGCAGTTCAGTGCGAATGATGTCTTAACAGACTTCGCAATGTACTGCCTTCCTGTCATGTGGCTCACCATACCATAGTACTACTGTAAGAACTAGGGATGTACGATACATTCAACTCACCATTTGATACGATTCACGATTCTGAGTTCAATTTTCTCATTTTTTGCAGAATGAGCTGCAGACAAATATATTCAAAAATATTCTTATATTTATCTTTCTGAACTGTTGACACTGTTGTGAACAGTGCAACTGAATTTGAATAAAATACTGTTGAAAAAAATCCCCAAATCAAAATAAGTAAATAAAAAAAAATAAATCAAATAAATAAGCTAAGGTTTGCATGTGCAGCTTTTTAGCGTGCTTTGCCCTTTTAATAATCTTCACTCAGCTCACGGTGGTGCCAGTGGACCTGTTTGTGTATGTTATCAGTCTATTACAATGTTTGCATGCAGTTTATGTCTTGTCTGTGCTTTTCTCGCTGTTTCCCTCCTCGTTTGTGATTACCGGAAAGCTAATATGCTGCCACAACCGCCAATTGAAGATCGGGCGGTGCGTCCATCCATCCATTTTCTGAAACCACTTAATCCCAACTGGGATCGCGGGGGAGACCGGAGCCTATCCCGGGAACAAGGGGCGCAGACAGGAACCAAGCCCAGGCAGTCACCTACACACCGCAGGTCGCACACACTCACACAACTACAGGGCCAATTTAGACTCACCAGTCAACCTATCCTGCATGCTTTTGGACCGTGGGAGGAACTGGAGTCCCCGGCGAAAACGGGGAGAGCATGCGAACTCCACACAGAAAGGGCCCTGGACCGAAGCCAGCACTAACCACTGTGCCGTCCTCAGTTTCAAATTCATTCATCATCTCGCGTTCGCTCAAAACCAAAAACTGACCGTACGATGTCGACGTGATACGCAGTGACATCTGACGTCAAACTCACATTGTGAAATCAAATGTAATATTACACCAGTTTTTCTGTTAAAGTACTGTGAAGTACTCCTACAATAGTGATTCATTTTCCACATCAGCCGGTTTAAATCTTCATGCATTTGCACCGATTTTTAACTGATTTGTGATTCATCATTACATGCCAGGGCCAGCAGCTCTGCATGGCTCGACCCTCATAAACATTCTCCACACATGCTGTTCAGGCAGTGGCCACAGAAATTCCCCCAGTGAACTTTATGCTTTCTGTCGGAGAGTATGCTGTGTTCTGGCCTTAAACCCTGCATACTACTTTGCAGACTTGATCCTCTTAACAACAATTGGCATTTCTGGTGGCTGAATATCCATCCATCCGTCATCCAACTGCATGCTTAAAAGCTGTGAATAATAGTAATAATTCTTAAAATTGCAACTATCTAGAATTTCAGCCTAGTTACTCAGCTAAATTACTATTTAAACCTAGAATAATTTCTATAAGGGGCGGCATGGTGGTGCAGTGGTTAGCACTGTCGCCTCACACCTCTGGGACCCGGGTTCGTGTCTCCGCCTGGGTCACATGTCTGTGGAGTTTGCATGTTCTCCCCATGTCGTTGTGGGGTTTCCCTCTGGGTACCTCCGGTTTCCCCCCACAGTCCAAAAACATGCTGGGGCTAATTGGAGTTGCTGAATTGCCCGTAGGTGTGTGTGTGTGAGTGGATGGTGTGTGAGTGTGCCCTGCGATGGCTGGCCCCCCATCCTGGGTTGTTCCCTGCCTCGTGCCCATTGATTCTGGATAGGCTCCGGACCCCCCGCGACCCAATAGATAAGCGGTTTGGAAAATGATGATGGATAATTTCTATATGTGTGATAGAATCAAAAAATATTTTGTTTTATTCACAAGGTGTATTACACATGGTATTCCCCAGACACCGCCACCCCAACAGATGCTTTGTTTGTTAAGACAATAGCTCAGAAAGTGGTTGATCGATCTTTTGCAGCTTTTACCAAGGTTTGTACAAGCCAAAATTAAATTTGAACGGATCCCTGCCACACCCTGCCCTCCTGAACCTCCCGTTTCCTCCCTAGTGTGGTATAACGTGCCATGCCTGTTCCGCGTTTGTTTTTACCTCTCCTTCCTGCCCTTGTGTTACTCATTTCAGTGCCTCCTAGTTTGCTCCCTGCTTAGCCTTGTATAAATGTGCTTCTCAGTCCTGCCTTTAATGTTGCTGCTGCTGTTTGGCCTGTGTGTTCTTTCCCTGCTTATGATTCCCCCGTGATCCAGTTGTGATCCAGTTGTCTTCATATCATGTATTCAACTCTACTGCCTCAGTCCAGTATTATCTCTGACCATCATCTTATTGCGTTCAATATTTCCCTTGCTCAAAATATTAGCCCCCCGACTCGCTTCTATATGCCAAACGTACAATCACGTCAAATACAGCAAGTAACTTTATCGATAACCTCCCTGAGCTATCGTTTTCAACCAAACTAATGTCGAATTCTGCTGAACTTTGATAGCATTACGGATTATTTAGCATCTATGCTTAATTCCACTAGAGAAAATTGCTCAGTTAAAATAAAAAAGGTTGTACGAGGTTTACTTTGGGCCTCCGCCGATGCCACCATTGTCTTACCATGTGAGCGTCTCAGGGACTATGCCCGGTGCCTAGGAACATAGTGTGTACGCCCCTCAGAGGGTAGACCGGTACCTGTCATCAGCGTGTGCGAACTCCAGAGGTGTAGTTTTGGTATCCACCTAACTTAACTTGGGCAGTCAAGTTTGGGACCCGGATAAATAAATGGGATTTAACCCAGAGGCTGCAAGATAGTATTTACCACCATAGTCCTAATAAGGATAGAAGTCAATCTGGAAAGTTTATGAAGAAGTTAGCAAATCAGACAGTCATAAAGTAATCGAAACAACATTTATTAAAAATACTACAATATACAATTATTGACATGTGGACACATACTTGTAAATACATTTGGACAAATACAATATTAAACAATCACATTCCTCAGCTGAGAGTGAACAAAGTTCTGTGGAAAGTATCTGACTACAGATAGACTTTCACCCAGTTCTCTGCGGGAGCTCTGATTACAGAGTGACTCCCCGACTACTTCTGAAGCCCTTCCTTAAGTATCCAGACCAGGTGATGGCATGTTTCTGAAGACTGACTAATTTCGGTCAATGGTTATTTTAGGGGCATTGCTGACCTTGGTTCTCAAGTCCCCAGCCAATCAGATCACTTTAGGGGGTGGTTGTAATTCCCTTGTTCTACCATGAGAGAATCTCTCTCAGTTTGGTGGGTTGAGCCGAAGTTTCTGTATTTCTCTTAGGAAAAGCTATACTGCCTTAAATCTGAGAGTATAATACTCCTCGTCTCATGCCTATTCAAACGAGGACCAAACATGCGTGTATTTGTCCCTAACATCTATGTGTGCTGAGTTATCCTGTTTATAGTGAAAAAGGTGTCTGTGTCTGGAGGCTGACAGCTGTTGTTGCTGTGGATTGATTGTGGAACTCTGGTCACTCCGGGGGTGAAAGGTCTTGCTTTTTCTGTGCTGCTCCAGTTATTCCTATCCAGTCTCTCAGGAGCCGGCAGGCCTTTGCCTTCCTTAAAAGGGGTGGTTTGACGAGTTGAGTCCAGTCTTGCCTGGGCCAGCGGAGCTCTGAAATAGACTGATGCAGGCTGATCAGAGTTGGGGCCTGCAGGACCTATAAGTTTTATGTCCTTACAGAATGTAAGTGGCATCATACTAAACTAGTGGTGTTCGAACTAGCATGGAAAGAGGCTATGGGTAGCTACAAAAGGCTCTTAGTGCCGCCAAATCATCTAGTATCTATCAGAACTAATTGAAATAAACAAAAATAATCCTAGATTCCTATTTACTATGGTGTCCAAGCTGACTAATAACCAGACCACTGGTTATTTTCCAGTGACGACTTTATGAAACTTTTTGACCAAAAATATGCTCAATTAAACAGAACATTTTGATATTGAATATTGGTTAACCAGTCAGAACTGATGTACTTAATTTTATCTTCAAATTCATCTACTTGTATGCTAGACCCTGTTCATCAAAAATTATTCAGCGATGCTCCCAGCATTGATTGAACCGCTACTAGCAATAGTTAAACTAAAACATATAATCATATTACCCCCAATTTTATCTTCACTGCACTGGCTGCCAGTTAGATTTCGTGTTGACTACAAAACACTGCTCTTAACCTATAAAGCTGTAAATGGTCTTGCACCGCAGTATGTGAGTGACCTCATTTGCGTTTCCGAATCATACACTTAGATGACGAGATGGAGGTATTCTATCCGTACCCAGAATAAAGAACATTACCTTTGGGGGAAGAGCATTTGCTCATAAAGCACCACAGCTATGGAATAAACTTCCCTTTAGTGTTCGGAACTCAGACACAATCTCTGCTTTTAAGTCAAGGCTTAAGATGTACCTCTTTCGCCAGTCTTTTGGATAGTTAAATCTTCTTTTCTAAGGTGAATGGGAAATCTGGAGGTTCATAGTTATTTGAGATTGAAGGGGAAAGGGGGGATTGGTGCTGTCGTCCTGACTCTCGCCGATCACTTAAGCTGTGGATGGGAGGTGGCTTGACGCCAAAACCTCTGTAAACCCTCATGCCTGTGCTTCCTTCCAGGTCACTCTTTTAGGCAGGCTGTCATAGTTGCTTTAGTCCTGCCGGTTAGGTGTAGGGCAATAACTCTTCTCCATCTTCTCTTTTTCGAGCTGATACCGAGCCGACTACACCGTGTGAACCCGCACCTGGACTCCTGGATATAACTACATGAAACCAACTGGGACTTTATAACTATATGAACTCTAATGAATGTCAATGTAAATGCAGTTTCATGCTCCTTGGTCGCCCAGAGGAGGATGGGGTCCCCTTCTGAGTCTAGGTTCCACTCAAGGTTTCTTCCTGCTAGAGGGAGTTTCCTTGCCACTGTCGCCTCAGGCTTGCTTGGTGGGGTTCTGGCCGGTTAAATGTAAAGTGCTTTGTGACAATGCATGTCGTTAAAAGCGCTATATAAATAAAATTGAATTGAATTGAAGTGCTTCCTCAGATTCATTTTTAAATGTTCTCCAGCTAATTTCCACTACGGCCACGAGTTCTAGTATTTTAAATTAATATTGAAATGGTCATTTGGCTGAACAGCATCCCGACCTGTTAGAATCTTATATACCTGGATCATGTCCCCCCATAGTCTCCTTTGCTTGAGGCTAAACAGATTCAGCTCAGCGAACCTCTCCTCATAAGACATTCCTCTAAGTGCAGGAATCATTCTAGTCATCCTACGTTGCACCTTTTCCAAGGCAGCAATGTCCTTCTGAAGGTATGGTGACCAAACCTGCACACAGTATTCTAGGTGGGATCTTACCAAGGAATTATATAATCGTAGCATCACTTCTCTTGACTTACATCTCTAGGTGTGTGGAGTTTAATCCAACATCCTTTTGCCTTTTTTTAATGCTTCCCCACACTGGCAAGAGTGGGACATGGAAGTATCAACATACACACCGAGATCTTTCTCGTAATCAGCTACCTTTATTTCAGTGGAACCCATAAAATATCTGTACTTTACTATATTTACTATATTTCTGCTCCCTGCATGGATTACCTTATATTTATCTATGTTAAATTTCATCTGCCACGTATGAGCCCAGTCGCTAATTAAATCCAGATCCTGTTGTAGCCTCTCTGGACATGAGACATGATCTAACATCAATCAGAAGATACCACACCAGCAGATAATGATTTCTGGAATAGTAAAGTTAAAGGTTGGCTAATAATACCCCTCATCTCTTTTAAAACTATAGATAAGATGCCATCAGGGCCTTGCGATTTATTTATTTTGAGCTTAGCTAGGCTTTGTACCACATCAGCCTCAGTTATACATATATTGGTCATAGACATCGTTGTATTTGTACTAAATGGTGGTAAGCTATTCTACTGTGAACAGCCATTGTAAAATAATCATTAAACTCATTTATATCAATTTCATTTTCAATTATAAGGCCCTTACTATCCTGCAAATGAGTGATTTTCAGCTTTTAGAGCTCTTTCGGAGTTAAAATATTGGAAGAAACTTTTAACGTCATCCTTATAACTGTTATTAACTAAACCTGTAGACTTAGATACTCCTGCTTTATTTTGAAATCATTAGTTAATTTCCATTTGTGGAAGAAAGCCCTTTTGCTCCTGACTTTATTCTTAATTTTCGTAGTAAACCACCTGTGACATCGCGTGCTGGACGAACAGGCAGGAAGCGAGGAATCAAGGATCCGGGAAACGGAGAGTCGGGAATGAGGGTTTATTGATGAAAACAGGTACCAACAGCGAGAGATTTCAATGACAGGACTGGGGAAACAGACTTGAATGTGGACTAAATACACAGGACTACTCAAACTGACAGAAAACAGCTGGTTACAATCGGGGCAGCACACATGGTTAATGAGGGGGCGTGGCACACACGAGGATCGTACAAGCAGGTCATGACACCAGCTTGGTTGCAGTTTCCTAGATTTAGTTTTTCTGGAAACGGGTATGAAGTTCTTTTGCACTTGCAACAATGTGCTTTTAAAAAATTCCCATGCCTCTTCCACAGTATTGCTATTTAACTCCATCCGATTTACAGTTTCTAGTTTCAGTCTCATACCATTGAATTACCCTTCCTAACATTGTATACTTTTGTTTTGGACTTGGTTGAAGACTCAGGCAGCAGGAGTTGCCCCAACGTTGGTATGTCCTTATCCATAAGGGGGAGTAAACGTTCTGGTTTCCCGACCTTATAGATGAAGGAGTTGGGGGATGTTGCCAGTGACCTGCCGGATTCCAGGCAGAACAGGCCTCGCTATGCCACAGCCCTTCAGAGACTGGGCCTTCCGTGCAGAACCTCTGCATCCAAATTAGACCAGTTGTTTAACAAAACCCTAAAATGGGGTTATTTTTGACATGGAACGGGACTTTGATTCAACAACCCATTACTTAGTTGCGGCAAGTACCCAATATCAAGTATAGCTGCAAAGAATCTGCCAGAGATTTTCAGAGAAGTTCCCCAGATGCATGGACTGGACTAAGGTGCGTCAGATTAAACAGGAGCCTGGTAAATTCTGTGAGCCCCACGCCAAGTGACTGATGGAAACATACTCCAGCTACAGTGAGATGGACCCTCCAGCGGACCGAGAGTGGGATTCCCTCTGGGAGCGACAACTCGTGCAGTTGCTGGTGGATGAGCTGCAAACAGACATCAAGAAGGACTTCCAACCTCACAATCATTTACCAAACCACTTCAGGTAACTTGTAAAGATGTAGGTATTGGAGTATTCACACATTCATTTGCAGTGTCCACCTCCTGTCCGGTAAATTTGGCAGGACAAAATTTGAATAACCTATAGGCCAGACTCATGAATGCGGCTGAACGAGTAAAGGTAGAACAGGTGGCCAATCCTGTTATACAGTCCTAGTAGATTGAGAACCACCTGATTGCAACTGTAGTTGGAATCAAGGGCTGAGCAGCATGGTGGCCTGGGGGACAATTATGAAAACACAGACCCACTGATATCCTTAAAACCCACAATCAAAAGAGGAGTCAGGATGGCCAGTGACATGTGCTGGCTAAATGGGGACAACAAAGAGAGAACAGAACAAGGCAGGGAGGGATTCTGACACAGGTGCCATGCTACTTTGTTTAAATATGCTGTAATGTTTTAGTGCAAGCCTTAGACAATGGAATCTCTGAATGACGCCGCAGTCTGGCTCTTTCTGAAGGTCCTATACTGTAACCGTCCTGAGAAGTTGTTTGCATGCACTTGCTGCCTTGACACTTGTTGATGTGCGTGTGCCCTGCTCGAGCAGTAAAGGGGAGATCACATGCAGAGCTGATTTTCTGTAGTTCCTTAGAATAAAAATAGAATATTCTCTTCAAATAGGAACACATGCTGCGTTTGATTATTTCACTCCAACTCGGACAAAAACGTCACGAAAAACATCACTTCCCATTAGAAACGCCTCTTTTATGACGTTAATGTCTGACAGAATCTTCTTGTCCGAGTTGCCCCTGTGACGTAATTTCAACATGGCGGCTTACACACTCAACATTAATTCTATTTTACAAATCCTTAAAAATGTTTATTTTGTTAAATTTATTATTATCCCATCCATCCATTTTCCAAACTGCTTATCCTACTGGGTCACGGGGGGTCCGGAGCCTATCCCGGAAGCAATGGGCACGAGGCTGGGAACAACCCAGGATGGGGGGCCAGCCCATCGCAGGGCACACTCACACACACCATGCACTCTCACATGCATTCCTACGGGCAATTTAGCAAGTCCAATTAGCCTCAGCATGTTTTTGGACTGTGGGGGGGAACCGGAGTACCCGGAGGAAACCCCACGACGACATGGGGAGAACATGCAAACTCCACACACATGTGACCCAGGCGGAGATTTGAACCTGGGTCCCAGAGCACGTGTTCGATTTAGAGAATACCATATTGTGACCGTAAACAGTATCCTAACATGCAATATCAGATTTTTACCAGACTTGTTAGTGTTTTTGGTTTGTTTGTAGTTTGTTTGCCTCTCGAAAAAAGAATATCGCTATGAATGTACTAAAATACTTTATAAAGCTTTTAATGTGGTTTGACTAGTTCCTGTTTCTTGTTTATTTGTCTGAAATAATAATCTTACTCCATAACTGCTAAAATATAAAGCAACAACACAGCAGCGTATTCATGGAGGCAGCCATGTTTGTTCCGAGTTGTGCTAGCTTGAACGGGAGATTGTTGGATGTGATGTCACCCAATTTGGAATTTCCAAGTTCCGAGAGAAAAACGAACGCACCACAAGACTCTGGCTGGAAATTTCTACAATAGAGCCATTTAGTTATTTCTAGAAAAATATTTAGAGCCAATGACCTGATGTCATTGTAACACAGGTCACTGTCCGTGGTGCTGAATTCTCTACTTGATGGGCTGGTGCTGAATGAATATGACAGCTGGCCAACATGTCTGTGTGCTTCCACTGACTGGCACCCAGACATATAATGACTTTTAACAATGAGGAGGGAAACGTCCAGACAGGAAATTAGTCAACAGTAATTAGTAATCACATATAGTTCTCATTTATCATGATGTAAAATTCAAAAACCTTTTTTTTAAATTATTAAGGGATAAATGTAATTGAGTTTTAATGTATCCTTTCCGCTCTTAAAATCGCAAATTATTTCTGACTATTAATCTGCACATTTTAATAATTTCATTAATATTACCTAATTGGTTTGTCTTTTTTATTAAATTTTAAAACTAGCTGTACAATTGTTGATGTTGTTGCTGTTCTGAATGTCATTGGCCTGTTGCCTTACGTCTGTCTAAACATGAGTGAGGGGATGGATGCACTATTCTATGGGGGCCTCTGTAGAGAATAAATGATCCTAATTTTATATTGAGAGAGATGGTTAATTCCTTTTTAATCCATACTGCGTTCAGAGCCCCTGTTCTGCCGTTGATCACTGCTGCATATCATCCCCAAACCAATGGCCTGGATGAGAAAACGAATGATGACATAAAATGGTAAGTCTGTTTTTGAGGTTGTTTTAGAACTGTGTGAGACAGGCTCTATTCTTTTAACATTACATCAGGAATTACTGATATTATTGACAATCAATCCCTTAATATACAGTATCTCACAAAAGTGAGTACACCCCACACATTTTTGTAAATATTTTATTATATCTTTTCAAGGGACAACGTTAAAGATATGAAACTCTGATAGAATGTAAAGTAATCAGTGTACAGCTTGTATAATGGTGTAAATTTGATGTCCCCTCAAAATAACTCAACACACAGCCATTAATGTCTGAACTGCTGGCAACAAAAGTGAGATTAAAAATGATTTGTGGCAAGATCGGATCATGTGTGTTGAAGAGTTTCTTATGACTGACAAGTAGTTATTTAAAAACATATCTTGAAACAGCAAATTACATTGTTCTTAATGCTTTTAGAAAATGACTCTTTATAATGATCTGTGAATAATAATAATTTGCTATGAATGTTTTTCCACTTCAGCTTTCCACAATTATTCTTCCCGATGAGAAAAGCTACGGCACGTTTTTTGATGAAAAAAATAAAGTAGTTGAGACAATAAGCAACAACAGCTGAAAACATCTCCTAGTCACAGGAAAAACAGAAGCAGGCATGTGGTAAACGAATACAAAAGAGGTACCAAAACACAGTTTATCATGTTGGAGATGAGGCGCTTCTGTTCAACATGAGGAAGCGGGGACGGAAAGGAGGAAGAACGGAACCGGATTTTACCGGACCTTATGTCATCCAGGCAATATGTGGCAAGCTGGTTACACTGTCTAATTCTGAAGGGGCAACTTTAAAGAACAAATACAATGTAAACCACATACAGAAGGAGCCAAACTGATGTCCCAAGTCAGGAATCACACAAGGTGCCAGAAGAGTATAAGACCAGTAAACCTCCCTCTAGCGCAGAGCTTCTGACAATCGAGAAGGATGCTGACAGTTGAAAAAAAACTCATGTCTGTGTGTTATGAAAGAATATCAATAAATGTTTCCGAAAGGGGATGACTCATTTGGTAATTATTTACGGCTTATGTTATGGCTGCCAATTTACAGTCTTTACTGAAGTCTGACTTCTTTTGAGTCACCTTTAATATAGATTGGACACTCTCTATGCAATGTGCAATACTTACATAGATGGTAAATGTTTACCTGCTTGCACAGATGGATGATTAGGTAATTAGTGTAAGTGTGTGTGTGTGTTCAATCGCATGTATGTCCAAGGTCCATAGTAAATAATATACACTGATCAAGAGATGCCCGAAAGTGGATAAAAGAGGACATTAGTGGGTGTATCACTTAGTGTAACGCGTGCAGGAAAATGAGCAGGACTGCAAGCCATATAATGACCCTTGTCTAGCTCTTAATACAGTATGCATACAGTGATGTATCTACAATGGACAGCTACTATGAGCAGATAGCACAGTACAGGTGCTTATAAGATCTGTATGCTATTTCCATCCATCCATCCATTGTCCAAACCGCTTATCCTACTGGGTCGTGGGGGGTCTGGAGCCTATCCCGGAAGCAATGGGCACGAGGCAGGGAACAACCCAGGATGGGGAGCCAGCCCATCACAGGGCACACTCACACACTATTCACTCATACATGCATACCTACGGGCAATTTAGTAACTCCAGTTAGCCTCAGCATATTCTCAGCATATTCTTGGACTGCGGGAGGAAACCCCACGACGACATGGGGAGAACATGCAAACTCCACACCCATGTGACCCAGGCAGAGACTCGAACCCGGGTCCCAGAGGTGTGAGGCAACAGTGCTAACCACTGCACCACCATGCCGCCCCCTGTATGCTATTTCATTCTATAAAAAGAAACTTACTGTACTGTACAATAAAGTATTTCACCACTGCTTCTTCCTCAGCTCCCACTGTTTGCTAGCACATGCATCTTTTGATTTCTTAGTGCAATCTGTGCTTTATTTTTTTTTTGTGAAATGTAAGTGCAGTATCTGTTTATTAAGTGCTGTGGTTTAATATGTACATTATTATTTCAGTACTGTGTATACTGTCCTTAATGTCTTGCCTCTCTCGTATAACTTGAGATACGCCCAAATTGACTTGCAACAAGTGGTCCTGGTTCCAAATGCGGAAGGCGATGGATACCTGTATTTTATATGCTGTAGTGTGCTGGGTGTCAGACATTGCAATGCACCTTGCTTTGATCTTGACCTGTTAGATCAGAGGGAGGTAATCTTATCCAGAAAGGGCCACTGTGTATGATGGTTTTCACTGCAACTCTCTTAACAGCGAACCTAACAGTTATCCCAATACCTTGATCTTGCTAGCATATTTAAATGTGTACCTATTCAGGAATAGAGTGGTGAAGGCATTCAGAGGAGGACTGATGATTATCAGAGGGAACAAAGGGGCTGGGTACTTGTCAGTATCCAGTAGAACCACCAGACTCCTACACTGAATGGTTCTGGATGTGGCACAGACGTTAATCCCTCTGTATTAGGGGATCCGTCTCCAGTTTGTACTCTTCTAGTTAATAGGTAGATTATCAGGCAGTTTTTCACCCTAGTCCAGTACTCATTGACAGCCTAATACACCGTGTTTCAGTTTGTCTTGATAGTCAATACATGTCACAGGATGTACATTACTCTGATGGGCAGGCCCTCTTACATATGATGGAAATTGCAATACCTACTTTTGGCCACGAGATGGCAGCAAGAAAATAGAAAAATTATTTTCCCACGGTCTACTAGCAGCTTTTAGATGTTAATTCTTCATAAAAATAATTTGACTTGATCCAATGTATTTTTAATACAAACAATTACCACACAAAGCTGCTAGTTTCCTCCGGTTTCCCCCCACAGTCCAAAAACATGCTGAGGCTAATTGGAGTAGCTAAATTGCCCGTAGGTGTGCATGTGTGAGTGAATGGTGTGTGAGTGTGAGCTGTGATGGGCTGGCCCCCCATCCTGGGTTCTTCCCTGCCTCGTGCCCATTGATTCCGGGATAGACTCCGGACCCCCTGTGACCCAGTAGGATAAGCGGTTTGGACAATGGATGGATGGAAATAGCATACAGATTAAGCACCTGTACTGTGCTATCTGCTTATAGTAGCTGTCCATTGTAGATACATCACTGTATGCATACTGTATTAAGAGCTAGATAAGGACAGTGGGTCATTATATGGCTTGCAGTCCTGCTCATTTTCCTGCACCCGTTACACTAAGTGATACACCCACTAATGTCCTCTTTCATCCACTTTCAGGCATCTCTTGATCAGTGTATATTACTTACTATGGACCTTGGACATACATGCGATTGGACACACACACACACACACACACACTTACACTAATTACCTAATCAACCATCTGTGCAAGCAAGTAAACATGTACCATCTATATAAGTATTGTACATAGCATAGAGAGTGTCCAATCTATATTAAAGGTGACTCGAAAGAAGTCAGACTTTAGTAAAGACTGTAAATTTCTCAGCCATAACATAAGCCGTAAATAATTACCAAATGAGTCATCCCCTTTCGGAAACATTTATTGATATTCTTTCATAACACACAGACATGAGTTTTTTTTCAACTGTCAGCATCCGATCCAAACGGGATTCCCATTTCCTTTCTGTGGGATCCAACAGAACACGGGCTGACCATCAGTCAACATGTCTTCAACCGTGCAGGACAGGACCCAGTCCAGGCCAAACCTCACGGTGCTGGTGTTAATAAAAAAAATGTAAGGAACATGCAGCTGCAGCTCACACACAAACACAGTCCACAGCATCCAGAAAAAGGTCAGGCCTTTTTCTTCTTTAGCTGACTCCGCCCAGACCTCGCCCCCTTTCTGGGCGCCTCGCACTATGCCTTTGAACTGGCCCTGCAGCTTGGCCCGTTTCCTGTTTCCCAATGCAAGTCATAAGATTCACCCGTAAATGATATTTTGAATCGGAACGATATTTATTACTATTGTTTAGATTAAATATATAACGGTTTAATGATTGAATATAACTTGATATTGTTGTTTGTTTTGTTTAGTTTGAGGTTCTAGTTTCTGTCTTTATCCGCTTTCGTTTCAGTAGGCAGCTGGTTCATCCCAGGCTCAGGGTCTCTCTGCTCTTCATCAAACCCACACCCCCAGTTTGGGAGCACCCTCTCCCTCTCCTCCCCCCACGGCTGTGACTGTTACTCCTCCTTGAGGAGTAACTGCTCCGCCCCCTATCCCAGCCCCTATACCCACAGGAGTGCATCACCCAGTGAGCCGCCGCCCTGCCTGTCCCCTCACACAAGCACACACTGAAATCATGGTCCTAAGCTCTCTGTGTGGGTCACCACGATAGTACAGCACACCGACGATTACCCTCTGACTGAATCAGAATCAGCTTTATTTGGCCAAGTATGTTCACACATATTGGGAATAGTTAGACATTTAATCAAAATAATTAAGACAAGACATAAACATACAGTTCTGTTGATATGCGACGCATATAACCTCTGCATTCACAGCACTGCTTCAGTTATCGAAGAGCAAATTTCCAAAACTCACTCAGTCCGATAACCTAAAGTAATAAGTCATAATCCTCTTCATACGTTGCAGTAATGGGAATGAAATCTCACTCAGTGTTTATGTAATGGAGCAATGGAATTTCGTGAAATTTCCAAAAGTCCACAGAAATATTTAGAAAAACATTCCTGCAGACTGAGTTTTTGATATTTGCTTTTCAATTAACACAATTTTCTTCAGTCTGAGGTTTAACAGAATTCAGCCATATGCTGTTCAAAAAAAACTACACAGAACAAAAACAGAATGGACTTTACATCTGTCTGAAAGGAAAGTTGACACAGGCTGCAGCAGTGAACAAATCAATCAATGTATTAAAGTTAGGCATTAAGTAACTGGAGGCAGTATATACATAACATGATAACATGCCTTTTCTGTATTGACCATATTAAGGACGCTGTAACACTGCCCACCACATACCTGCTTCATTTATTGTTTTATACTTGCAGCTGCTTATTCAGACAGCTCGTCTACCTGTCTGTCCATGTTGCCCTCCCATGACAACTGGTCCAGCCTACAGGTGCCGTCCCATTCCGGCATGTTACCCATGAGTCATAGCGGCACCTCCGGGAGCAGCTCCAGGTGAGCCCGTGCCTCCCCTCCCCCACCTGTCCCCATGCTGAGTCTCGGGCCCCCGTCTTCCCTCTTGTTCTCGCCTATACCCACATCCTGGCCTGTGTCTGCATCGTCTCACCTCGTTAACAGGACTTTCGCCTTCTTCTGTCCTGATCCATTCAGGCCCATCATTCTGGGACATGCTTTGATTTATTTCGCCATAGTTACTCTTTGTTTTCCTTTGTACTTTGCACTCTACAAGTAAAATGAATAAAAAATAGGCATTATTTTGATATTGTTTTAGTACAGTGACACTAGTATATTTGTTGTTGTTTCCAGGCAACACTGCATGCTGATTTAACGTCTTTCCTTAATCTCCACCCCATTGCTCACACACAGCCAGTATCCCAGTTTGTGGTCAATGAGCTCCTCCTCACTCACCCCAGTCTCCTAGTCCAGTGGAATGTCCAACAGCTTGGGCTCTCAGTTCCTGCGTGTCATGCCCGGCTCGTCCGCTCCTCCTGTGTGCCACGCCCCCTGATTACCCACGTGTTTTCTCCCGATTTGTACCCAGCTGTATCTAGTTAATTTGCTCAGTCCTGTGTATTTCAGTCCGTGTCTTACCTGAGTCCAGTGTCTGTCATTGATGTTTGTATGCGTGAGATGTTTCCCCGTCCGCGCTTCCTAATTAAACTCCCGTTTTTGCCTGTCCGCTTGCTCCTTGCACGCCTTGCCCGCACGATCGCCTGCCTGCTTGTACCCGATCGTGACACTGCGCAGCTCTACAACTCATTACCCAGGGCTCTCGCACCCGGCCACAGTGCCCCTCTCAGGCTCCCCGCTGTATGACAGCACTGCCCCATCGGAAGTTCATGAAGCCTCACAGTACGACGCCTCTCCCCACGCGCGCTTAGCCACCACCGGGACTCCCATCACTCCTCCTTCCCTGTAGGGCGGCGCACTTCCATTATTATTACAGTTTCTACTGTCACTCTGTTGCTTTTCCTGGTGCTGGACTTTTGACAGATAAATACATTATTTGTTGCATTCAGTGACAAAAGATTGGTCTGTTTAACACCCTCAGTCTCCACCCTATGAGCCCCTTGTTGGCGGCAGAATCAGGAAGATGTCGGAGAAAGCAGAGGTAAAGTGAATAGTCACCTCGACAATAATGTGGAAACCGCTAATGGTGATCATGCCTGTGTGGGTGAAATGGATCACCACAGTATAAGCGGATGATGATTATAGACGATTTTTCCCTTTTTCTTTATGTCTGTTTACCATCTAATAGGCATTTTTTTTCTTTGGGATGCGTCTAGGTCAGATACGACCAAAATATTTTTCTCATTTCAGAAGTGAAAAAAAATATTGCTCTCAGATTCTGTTCAGTTGTAGTTTTTTAAAATAATGTACCTTGATTTGTGTTTGTTTAAAATGCCATTACCTGTTGCTTACTGGGCCGCTGAAAATGTCTGGCCCAGCTAAATTTCTTGGTTTAAAAATCTGGCCCAACTACTTTCCAGACCTGGACTAGCCCTACTGAATCATACACTAATGTTATTCTGTTATGTGGGCTGTTGTGATAGGGAGATTTGCTGGATGCTGCACGACGGGTGGTGTCCCTGCTGCAGAATGCCCTGTCTGAAGCAGCACCTAGAGACAGTGAGGGTTGTTGTTATCACCTTAATATTGTATATACGCAATCTGTTATTTCTTAACTAATATAATTGTAAGGTATTCTTCTAATATATTGTGCACAGCCAACAGAAAAGAGAAAAATGCAAAACCAAAGGAAGGCTTTCTTTTCTCTTAAAAGTCTTTTTTCTAAACCAACTGAGAGTCAGTTAGAGGGGTGTTCATTATCAGTATTGTTGCTGGCATTTCTGAAAATGTGCCAATTTTAGTCAAGTGGCTACTTTTCAAATGCAGTCCCTGGCCAAGATGAAGAAAGTTCATGAAGACTACATGATAATATTAAGCACTGACATAACAAACAACATTTTTTACATGCAAAATATACAGGAAATATACACTGCAACAGGCTAGGATAGACAAATAACCAAATACACTTGCAAGCCTGACCACTTTAGACCCCAGATTAGAAAATTGGTGAATGAGCATATATTTTTTCCAAGTTTTGTTTTGCTTTCAAGTTCTCACAAATAAAAAAAAAAAAAAGATTTTCCCACTATAGCCAGATCCAGTTTCTGTGGGGGGCGGGGGGGGGGTGACAATTTGTAGTAATAACTATTTCCTGCTGAAAACCACTGGTAAACTATCCACATGTCTCTGAATATCTGTGAGTCCCGAGACCTCCATGACAGATAGATATAAGTTGCTAGTGTTGATCGGCAGGAAATCTTCTCCAAAGCCCCACCACCACCTCACACCAATCCACCCAGGGTTTACTCCAAATAAATTTGCTGGTAATACAAACCGGATCAACTTGTGGTTTGTGTCCACGTGTACTAGAGACAAAGGCCCTGGTACATTCTGCGTACAACACAGCCAAGACTTGACAACCTTTATATGATGCGCATGGAATCAACCCTATGCATGGAGGCTGCAACTCTTCTCCACCGAACCCTGTAGCCCATTGACTGCAGCCTGCATTGACTATCTTGTAGCCTGCATTTGGTAGATCATTCTTGACAGAAGAAACCAAATTGTCAAGTTCCCTAACACAGAGCTCATACTCTTTTATTCTTCTTAAGATTGTTCTTCTTGAAACACCCATCAGTGTGGCTATGCAAGGCACAGGAAGTTGAGTATGGAGCATTTCTTTCAAACATTGTTCTTCAATCAAAATCTTGGGTCGTCTATTGGTGGCAGCGACTTCCTGTGTGACACATGGGGCTGGACGTTCCAGATGTGCCCTCACAAGGTCAAAGAGCTCTTGCAAAGCCAGGGTGATAGCAGGAGGTACTTCAATGTGATTAGACAGGGCCTGCAGAAGATACAGCTCCTGATGACAAAGGAACTCCAGGTAATCCAAATTTAGTGGAGTCGCGCTGAATCCTATTTCTATTTTATGCAGAAGACTTTCGAGAAGGTGGTATCTGAGCTGTTCACAGAACAAATTATAGTTAATGAGGTGTCAAGATCTTGTCTCTGATCCACACACTAGGCCTACCATTCAAAAGTTTTAATTATGAAAATGAAATGTTTTTGTTTTGTGAGGTGCTTGTTCATGTATGATGATGTAGTGGCTGCTCTGTTTGACCGTGGTAAACCTTTTCACAAACAATATAAGTGAAGAAGTATGACATTAGATCTAAGGACCAGAGTATAATAAAGTTAAATAAAATCCATCAAAAACACTTACTCAGTGGAGATTCCAATGTAGTAGGCAGACAACTTTATGGCTTTAATAATGAGTGTATTTAGCAGCTACAAGGACAAAAGATATTATAAACCTCTCCATTTTAATGCTAATTTAATAAACATTAACAGATAGCACTTAAGGTGGTTTCGCCTATAGTCTGCTAACACTAACCCGAGAACTAATATCTGAGGAGCGTTCTTCCCAGGATTTGAATTTATTAAATTGGCTTTGTGATGTTGTATTAAGAAATTTTATTCACAATGCAATTTACCGTACATTGGCCCATTCTTTTATATACGGTAAGACGAAGCGGGAAATTCGAGCGAGCGAGTGCTGTGCAGACGCGAGCGCGTAGAGGGGATGGGTTTTCAGCACTCGAGCACACGCACGCGCGTGGTTCGACTTTTGGCCCTAATTTAACGGCGAGCGAGTGAGTGAGTGCTGTGCAATCGCGAGCGCGTAGAGAGCATGGATTTTCTGTTTTTATGCGCACGACTTTTGGCACTAATTTAACGCCATAGAAATGTGTGTTTAAAAGGGGAGGAGATCGGGTTGCAGCGCTGGTGTGAGCGGTTTCTCCGGGCAGTTCGCTCGAGGCTAACGTGGCTTTGGGAACGTGGTGTACCCGTCACCCATGCCAGGGAAGAAATCAAAACCGAAATGCTAGGAATATGGACTTCATCTTACGTCAAGCGTTTTCCCCTCCATTGACGCCCATAAAGAAAAGGCTTAAAGTCCATATTCCTAGCATTTCGGTTTTGATTTCTTGTCAGGTAAGTCTTTATGGCCAGATACATTCGCGAGAAATTTGGTGATTTGTGGTGACTGTTTTAATACATTAAGTTGCGTTACGCATTTTCACATTAAGCGTTTTAGAATGTCCCGTGGCAGGTATCCCCTTCTATTGCCCTAGGGAGGGTTGTAACCCTCGTCTGTATATTAATAAAGAATAATCCTTCTATTCCTGTCTCATGTATCTGGACCTCCCCAGCAATTTAACGAAATTTGGTGGCAGCGGTTACAAGTGAACCCGTTTAAGTTTAGCGCTCATACTTCCGTCCATATGTTTAAGACCCACCTTGGCTGACTTAGCTGACATGTCCTGATTTCATAATCTTCAAATTTGTAATCTTTTCTCCTTCATCTAACTCCATGTTTTTAACTTCTTGTCATTTTCTTGCCGTTTGACTCATAGAAAATTATCAGACTTAAATGACACGTCAGCCTGTGCAGACAGCGATTTCAATGTTTTAATAAATTGGCCAGCAGGTGGGGGCAGTGCTCAATTTCATTAATGCCATTCAGAAAACTTTCAGGCTTTATGTCTTAATGAACAGCCTAGAAAAGGACAAAGCATTATATTACTGATGCATACAGCAGATCCCCAACTCAGGCTGTGTTGCATATTCTTAACAGTGCTACAGTATGTTCACACAGCCAGTACAAACAAACTTGCAAGATCTAGACCAGGGGTCACCAACCTTTTTAAAACGGAGAGCTACTTCACGGGTACTGAGCCATACGAAGTTTGATATCAGTTTTAAACGCCCTCCTAAACATGTCTAAACTTCATGCATGATAAACATGTTTTAAATGCTTTTTTATATTCAATTTCAAATCTATATAAATGCAAATGTGATAGATTAGAAACAGGACAAAATTAAATTTTAGATGATGTTCGCTGGTGAGTTGTGCTATTTTATAGAACAGGTCCACGGGCAACTCATGTGGTCATTGGGGGCATCCTTGGGGCACCATGTTGGTGACCCCTTATCTAGACCTACCACATCAGGTAGGAAGGTGCCTATTTCTACCAACTATTCAGACCATCAGACCCAAACCATACATTCAGTCATGCACAGGCACTCCACCAGAGGGCTCTACATTCTGTCCTACATCTGCTCACCTGTTAGACCCACACTCAGTCTCCATCCTGATTTCTACCTACTACTCGGACTATCTCACCAAAACCAGTCCTGTGGCCTGTTCTATGAAGCGGGGTTACTGGCTTATTGGGGAAACTTGTCGGATTTCTTGATCGGGACCTTCAACTGCTCTGCCATAGAGAGCATCCTAACATGCTGCCTTACGGTCTGGTATGCGGGCTGCTGGTGGCCTCCTACCGCTCTGCCATAGAGAGCATCCTAACATACGGCCTTACGGTGTGGTATTCGGGCTGCTGGTGGCCTCTATGACTTTTTTTGTAGACAGTCCATCTGTGTGGTGCTGTTTGCACGAATTGTTTTGGGAAATGCACTTACAGTTTTGCAGATGTTAAGGGTGATTCCAGAAATGCATCAAAGCAACTGAGGAACTGCAATGTCACTGTACAGTTACTTATAATGGGCGCCAATGTAATGTGTAGAGTGGCAAATAAACTGATTCACCATTTACTCTCATGTACATCACTTAAAATGCTTGTTTTAAATGCAAATGTGTGAATGTAAATCTAAGCAGTAAAGCTACAATTTACATTCTGTTTGCATGGTGGAAAGAACATTTAATCTGCCTTTTAAGTGTGATTAGAAGATCTAATGCCTGTGTGCTTGTAATAAGATGGTCGCTGGTTCAAACCCAGCCACAGCACATCTCTGCGTCCTTGAGCGAGGCCCTTAACCCCCAGCTCACTGGGCATCACTATGGGTGGCTGCCCTTCGCAGACAACTTACTCTGTTTACTCTAAAAAAAAGAGAGCAAGTTGAGAGAGAAGTTAAGACAATTTCTCCACAGGGACCAATAAAGTATCAATTATTATTACTGTATGAGAGACTGTCTAATATCAGATAGATAACAGACTCATACTGTGCTGAGCTTGTCTGAGAGAGATGATTAGCAAATGCTCTCCCACAGTATCTCAGCACTCTGTACAAAGAACTTTATATGCTCAGTATCTGCTCCTGTTTATCTAATTGTTCTCATTTTAACTGGATGTTAAGGAGTAAATTAATAAACGTCATGTAAGTGCACATTAAAATGCTTTTTCACTGTTACTTAAGTTCCCATGTGAACAGCCAATCAGATCAGCCTGATGTGTGTCTCTCTGTTTCCTCTCTGTTTCCTGCCCTTTCATCCCGACCACGACCATGATCTCTCACTTAGCAGCAGAGCAGTTTATTCTAAACAGTGGAAGCACAAAAATGTTCAGACTCTTTGGTCTTCTCATTTTCATTAGTAAGGCCCTATAATATAAATTATTTTGGGATTTTAATATTTTCATTTATCTGTATGATGTGATCAGTGGAATTTGGCCATTTAATCTGCATCATAGTTAATAGTTATTTAGATTACTATTATATGTCTTATTTGATTATGATTTTTTTTGTTTTTCTGTTTTTGCAGACACTGCACTGACTACAGATGTTGTTCAGCCCAGTCACCTGATGAGGGTTCAGCTTGGAGACAGTGTGACCCTGACATGCTTCTGTCAAGGAGAAACAACTTTTGTTACTTTGTTTAAGCAAGCTGTTGGTCGGAAGCCCCAGCCCATGGCGAAAGCACTTCTCTACGTACCTGGTGAATTTTACAAGGAATATAAAAGCATAAAACGTTACTCCTTACTGAATGCAGAGGGGAGTTTTAACCTCACTATTTCTAACGTGGAGCCGTCAGATTCTGCAGTGTATTATTGTGCTGCTGTGTTTCTTCATGAGGTCACCTTCGGGAATGGAACCTTTGTCATAATCACAGGTAAATGAGATTCCAACTATTTTCATATTTGCTTTATTATAATGTCAGTAAGATTATTCCCTGCAAAATAATTTTGACAGTTTAGTTGTTTGTCAATATAAAATTAGCAAAGATACCTTATTGTCTGCTTTGTTCCATAAATGTTTTTCTAAACATCAAACAAAAATCATTCATTATTATTATTATTATTATTATTATACAATTTGTTGCATTTTGCTTGCTGTCAGCCAAAAGCCTAACCTTCTCTTTATACAGATGTTAATGTTACACATTGCAGCCTCTTTAAAACAAATAACATAAAAAAATGTTTGAGTTGTTATATACAGTATAGGACTGTGCAAAAATCTTAAGCAACAAAAGAAAATTATTTTTGACGTTATTTATCTGAGCAGTCAGTGTGTATTCACTCTGAAAAAAAAAATGCATGATTTAACATATGAACTAGGGATGTGCACCATTCAGAACTGATTTGAGAATGAAATTCTCAAATACGTATCCTAAAATTCAGGATTTTGAATACATATATGAACTTGAATTTCAGTTCATTTTGTTAATCTGAATTACATTTGAATTGTGGTTGAAAACAGGTTGTGGCATTGAAATTTATATTTGAATTTAAAGAAGAAGAACGAAAAAGGGTTTGGATTCAAATTCAAGTTCATATACGTACTGTAGGTGTAGCTTTTAACTAAAATATGAACTTTAATTTAAATATGAATTATACATAAACACATTAACATTGTTATACATCATTGTTATAAAAATGTCGTTTTGTAAAGAATGAAATAATGCAACATTTGAAGTGTCACCTAAAATAATAATTATACTGTCATTTTGTGCACCATGGTGGATCTGCTCATAGGAAGAGCTGAGTGTCTCTCCTTAAAAGTCAGTGTTGGCTGCAGTGACGGCAGTTTCTAACCTAAGAAACGTCCCAAACACTTTTCCTGCATCAAAAGTCAAACTAGTCCCTATTCCTGCCATGAAAGGTTCACATAATGTCACCGATACCTGAACCAACCATGTTTATCAGAGGATGCCAACCCTTTGGCTGCAGCTTTCTCTGCACACGCTGAGAGAGTCTTCAGTGTAGCAGGAAAAGATTTCAGGCCAGAAGATTGCAAATTAAATCATGAAACCTTTGAAGATATTATGCTGAATAAATGTAATAATAATGAAAAATTAGCAATGTGTATTGGAATAAAGCATAATTGTATTTGCCATGACGTTTTGCTTTTCGCTGTAGTGCTATGGTTGAACGGAAAAACTTACTTTTGTGTGCATAAGAAAATAAATAGGAGGAACTACGAAACCAAGTAATTCCTTTTACTATGTATACTTTTTCTTTAATGTTAAAAGATAGACAAACTAGTAATGGGCAAACAGCTCTTCGGCTCTTGAATTAAATTATGCAGGTACTACAGCAAAATGCTCAAAAATACCAAAACACATCAAGAGCTAAATATGCAAAAACAATAAATACCTTCCTGTGGAAAAGGGGCAACATAAACCAAATGTAAAGTCACGAAAATCATGAAAATATAAAGTACACTTTACACACTTCATTTCTTTGAATTGAAATTAATTATATTCATCTACCTTCATACATTAATACAAGACATTATATGATTATAATGTTTGTTATTATCATATAATTTTTATTTAGGTATTATGTAGGTGCAGTTAATGTATAGTGTTACCTGATATATACTAATAAGCAGTAATACAATAAAAAGAGAGAAGAATGTCAGCTGTTCTCCAAGAAGTTACTGATTTCTTGGATGGCTAGAAGAACATCGATTCAGTTCCCAAAAATCTGTAAGAACAATTTTTGAGGATCTGTATTTTCCATTGTTATTCTCAAAGGGCTGTCATCATGACTATTTTGCTTTTCAGGTAAAGACTCCAACAGCAGGACTGTGGTACAGCAGCCTGTGTCTGACACATTGCAGCCAGGAGACTCTGTGAGCCTGCAGTGTACGATAGAGACTGGGAGCTGTGCAGGAGAACACAGTGTTTACTGGTTCAGACATGGATCAGGAGAATCCCTTCCTGGAGTCATTTACAGCCCTGGAAACAGCAGTGATGAGTGTGAGAAGAGCCCTGAGGCTGGATCTCCTACACGGAGCTGCGTCTACAGCCTCCCCAAGGGGAACCTCAGCCTCTCCGATGCTGGGACTTACTACTGCGCTGTGGCCATGTGTGGGGAGATGCTGTTTGGGAACGGCACATAGCTGGATATAGATGGTAACACCCAGTGTGGGGAGATGCTGTTTGGGAACGGCACACAGCTGGATATAGATGGTAGCACCCAGTGTGGAGAGTATATCTGCTTCAAAGTTTTATTTAGCTTATTCTGCTATTAAGACATTTATTTCTTTTTTTAATGTAATGAATTTTCTAATTTAAGTGCTTAAATTAAATTACACAGATGTTAATTTAATAATTATCCATCCATCCATCCATTTTCCAAACCGCTTATCCTATTGGGTCGCGGGGGGTCCGGAGCCTAATTTAATAATTATTTCAAATATTAATATCCATCCATCCATCCATTTTCCAAACCGCTTATCCTATTGGGTCGCGGGGGGTCCGGAGCCTAATTTAATAATTATTTCAAATATTAATATAAATTGTTAAAATGCAAAATACTAGAAGTTCATGTTAAAAATGGACTATTTACAAAACAACTGCTGTAATGTGTTATCGATTTGATCTTTAACTAATGTAATGTAAGCAAATGGGAAATGTGTCTCTATATCATTATGCTGAAATCTATCTCTTTGTTACAGGCTTTCAGAAGCTGCTGGATCCTCTTCACTCTGGCTTGCTGATAGTTTTATCTTGCAGCATTATTCTGAACGTTGCTCTCATTTGTATAAGATGTAAACTGACCTGTACACACTGTGCAGGTACGCTGCCCGGCTTTATGCACTCAGAAGGACAAAATGTAGATTTTAACAAATTATAGAAATATAAAATTGTTTTATGATAGATAACATTTTCATATTAAAACCACTCTTGCAGGTAATACAGTTTTAAAATCCATTATTAAATCTCACCTTATTTATATAAACCTTTTTGTACTGTAAGATTTACATTTTTGTATTATATCTTTCATATTTTGCAAAATCTATTGAAATATACATGTTGCAATAAGTTGCATATCAATAACTTTTATTACCAAGATCTCCTTTATAGCAATTTTATTATATATGATATATGAGAACAAATGACACGTATCCAAACATGCACACTTAAATTGACAGAAGTCATTTTTACTTTCATTTTTGAGACAAAAAGGATGTTGATTGCTTGAAAATTCGGAATGTTATCTGACCACGGTATGATACCGTGCGAAATTAAATAATATATTGATGTGTTATATATTTTAAACAGATGAAAAGAACAGTGATATATCAAAAGTGGAATGGTCACGCAAGCAAGTATGTAATAAATATTTCAAATTACAAATCGTCAGTAAAACAAATGAACCTCAGACTGATTTCCATCCTGGGATCAGCATTTTAAGTGCTATTTGTGAAAATAGGTAATAGCAAACCGATTTGATCCATCCAATTCTGCCATCTTTGTCTCCACAGTGCCATGACGAGGACACACTGAATTACGCTGCCCTGAACCTTAAGAAGCCAAAACCCAGGAGACAGAAGAAAGACGGGAATAATGACACTCTGTATTCTGACCTCCGCTACAGAGATTATGAATAAAGATGCTTCTCATTCATGTCAGTCACACAGAGTGTTCAGGGTGTAGCTTTAATAATGTTCAGAGGAGGGCAGGGGAGCCAGTGCTTCTGAGACTGAATCACGGGATTTTACGGAGTACCGGTGCTGAGTTTGGTGTCAGTGTGTTTGGGGCGCATTTTTACTGGAAGTGCAAATGTTCAAGCCAGACTGGGGGCTGAGGGAGGGGGAGAGGGGAGCCACAGAGATTATTTCTTCATGGCATGGGGGGGAATAAGCGGCTTTAATGTTGTGGAAAGGCTGAGTTGCTGCAATCAGTTCTTTGATGTCACACATGCTTACTTGTCTCCCTTGTGTACCATGCTGAATGGTTTGGGGCAAACGCACAGGGACTGATCGATTATATTAAACAGATGAAAGAAACTGAATGAAAATTTCAAGTGTTCTTAAATTACGTTTTTCATTTAATTGTGTGTTCTGGATGTATTTTTGAGTATATACATGTACCTGTATATGTACCTGTATATATACCTGTGTCGTTAATAACGATGTGGATAATTAAGAAAGAGGAGTTTTGTTTCTTGCTCCCTGTCTTGTTACTTGGCTCACAAACATACACACACATAGACACACACACAAACATACACAGACACACAAACACACACACACATAGACACACACACACACAAACACACATGCACACATGCACACACACACACTGCTACGGCTCTGTAAGAACACTACCATGCTCTTTTGTGTGAGTGGGGTGGGGGGTGTTAAATAAGATGAAAATGACAATGGCTGTACTTTTGTTATGTCAGTTGTGTTTCTATAGTCATTGTATCATATTCCACAAGCTTTTTATTCTACAAGATGTACAAGCCAGTCAGTGTATTCAGTGGGGTGTTCAGGAGTCATTAGGTTCTGAAAAATGTCTTGCATTTAAAACATAATGTACTTTTGAATACTTAAGTATTTTTAGATGCAAATACTCCAGTACTTTAACTGAAGTAAAAAATTAACTGAAAAACTTTGAGTATTATTTGACGAGGAGTATCTATACTTAACTCAAGTAGTGAAGTTGTGTACTTTGTCCACCTCTGTCCAAAAGTGACATACAGCTGTAAGCTGTTTGGGTTTGTTTGTCTGCTGAGTGCTTCTCTGCAGTGCTGCAGATGTTTCCACTGGTTAGATGCAGCTCAGGAAGACTGACCCACTGACTGCACTGTGCTGGACTCACTTTGCAAAGAGTAAAAACCACACAGACAGAACAATATCTGCTTCTTGTAAGACCCTGTTTCCTCTCTACCTCACCCAGGTCACGCTTTCAAGTATTCAGCCTAAGTTATTTTATCCAAACAAGCCACCATTATTATTCATGCAGCTGGACATTTGACTGGAGCACATGATTGCTACATATCACTACTGTACATGGAACGGAATGTACAGTTTTCACAACAGAACTTTAGAAAAGCAAAATTCTCATCAGTCCACATCTCTAACCACCACACATCCTAGGGCTCCCATTTATAATGGTACATTTTTGTTTTATTCACATTCTTTTTCATCACACAGATAAACACCATCCATTAATCTTACAGCATGTATCCTGGTCAGGGTGATGGGGACGACACCACCTATATCGAGTGTGATTTAAGGCCAAGACCTTAAAAGGGAGAGTCAAGACTGAGGCTTGTTACAAGAGCAGTGGGGCACAAAACAACAAACAACATCATTATGAATGTAAAATAAATGGATGTATATATAAATATAGGGTAATAATAGAAACAAAAAATAAGAATATATTACATACAGAGGAATATTATAGGAATATTAAAATTAACTTATACACAATCCTTAACTTATACACAATCCTATTGCATGTAACATTATTGCTCATGTGCCAGATATTAGCCTCCCAAAGGAAGCTGCCACACAGGGCATAATGCACTGGCTCAATGCAACACTGCACATCAGTGAATAAGGAGGAACAATATTGCAGATCAGCAGCAGATAGAAACTGTATCAGAAGACAGTGAACAGGGGAAAAGTTCAATGAGCAGAGTGCAGATTATAAAGCCTGACTGCTGTGGGGCCCAATGACCTGCGGTACCGTTCTGTCACACGCCGGGTGTCTGAGTCTCTTACTGAAGGAGCTGCCCTTACGGGCCTCCATAGTCTGCTGGGGGGGTGAGAGGTGTCACATAAAATTGATGACAGCCTTGTTATCAGCCTGCTCTCATCCATCTACTCTACAGTGCCAAGGGACGCTCCTCCCTGATGATGAGAGGAGTCTAAGCATGTGGACATTTGGGATAATGTGAGTTCAGAACTGGATGGTCAGCTGTACGACTTCCAGTCTGTAGGCAGACTCATCACCTTCAGTTATGATGGCAAACACAGTAGTATCACCTGCAAAATTCAGGATCTTCACTGGAGCAGCAGTGATTTGTGTAGAAATTGAAGAGAAGAGGGAGAGCACAGAGCCTGGAGGAGCTCAGTGCTGAGGGTCAGCGTGTCTGATGTGTGCTGTAAGCATACAGATGTCCTGCATTTGTGGAACATTTTGTTTGTGCTGCTGTTTATATGTGTTGTTGACGCTGCAGTCAGTAATTTTCCACTAGCAGTCTCACCTCTGCATTTTACAGGAAGACTGACCGACTGAGAGCAGGGTGTTTGTGTCTCTCTTCTCAGTGAGCGAAAACCACACAACCATCAGGTCCTCAGCTCAGGCCCACTGCTTCACTAGAAAAACCACAAAGGGTATTTTTATCTAAAAGTGGGTGAGCAAGTGAGATGTTATTGACAGCATGAATTTGTCTACTAACATTTTAAATTCAAACCTAAAAAGCAGTATGTCCAGGATGTCAGTAATTACATTTAGTCAGTATGAACAATTTGGGTGCAATAATATAGAATAATGTAGAATTTTGCATAATTCAGTTAATACCAGTAAGATACCGATCATTAACACTATAAGGTCATGTTGCTGAATCTCATTGTTAAAGTTAAATGAATCTACGCATTTTTATACACACAAGACTGTGCTTAGTTCATCTTTCAGTCAAAATCACACAGTGAGGCAAATCTGACCATCTTAATTGTTTTTGCTTGTGTGGAATGGCATCCCATGCAGGCCTGTGCTCTGTGCTTCCTGGGACAGGTCCCACCCTCTCCAGACCCCGATGAGAATTAGTAGTCGCTGGATAAAAGATTGACAAAAGATAAAAATACAAAAGTCATTCTTGCTGTCTAACCTCTGATTACTGCATGACATTTCTGATTTCTGATAACTGATAAGTAGAAAATATGTTTAGTCTCTTGCTTGGTGGTAAGAAAAAAGGAGAACCACAAAGAGCACAGTCATTTTCAAGGTTATTTCTCACTGGTCAGTGTGAAAGGCTGCGTCATTAATATAACGCCGGGCTCAGCACAGTGACTGCACCTGCGCTGCACTGTAGAACACAAGCCAGGCTGCAGACCATCAGCCCTGAAAGTTAAAACAGGACTCGTATGTGTGTCATGTGGTGTTTAATAAAAATTTACAGGACAGAACATAGTGGATTCAGTTTCCTTTGCTCTTACACTCCCAGTCCAAAGTGTGGCCACGACTGCTGTCAATGCATCTGTCTCTTTTTTCACCTTAATTTTTCACCTGTGTTATTCACCTTAATATCAAAAGGCTCCAAAGCAGTACAGTAATGCAGAACAAATATTGTAACTAACAAGGAAGTGGGGAGGTAATGGACAGAAGTGTTGGTTTTTGGTAACTCCACTCCTCTGACCTCCACTGTAATTTTAGGTTCCTTGGAACAATATTGTAAACCAGTCATCACACACCTAGGGGTTAAAGTCGACACCAACCTTAAGTTTGACACTCAGATAAGGTTAGTTGTCAAGTCAAGCTTTTTACAATTGAGGCAGTTGGCCAAAATAAAGCCAATTCTTTCTAGGCAGCACTTTGAGACAGTAATCCACTCTTTTGTCACTACTAGTTTGGACCACTGTAACGCCCTCTATGTTGGGGTTAGAGGCTCCACTATTGTTCACCTCCAGAAGGTTCAAAATGCTGCCGCACATGGAAATATGAGCATGTCTCCCCCATTTTAGCCTCACTCCACTGGCTGCCCGTACATTTTAGGATTCATTTTAAAATTCTGTTATTTGCTTTTAAAGCCCTCAGTGGTCTTGCTCCATCTGACCTCTGTGAGCTGCTTCACCCTTACACCCCCACCCGCTCTCTCAGGTCAGCTGATCAGCTGTTCCTGACGGTTCCTAAGACTCAGCGTGAGCTTAGAGGGGATCGAGCCTTTGCAGTCGCAGCTCCTAAAATGTGGAATGACTTGCCTTTTCACATTAGAGAGGAATCCCCTCTGTCCGTTTTTAAATCTCTTCTAATCTCTTCTCCTTCACCTTTGACACATTGTGAGATGTTAATTTTAATAGTAAATCTTATTTTAATCTTAGCCTTTTCTTTATTAATTAATAGATTTTTTTAAATTTTTATTAATGGCCTTTTACTCACATTGAATGTTTTGGTTTTTATTAAATTTCTTTTACTTCGTTTTTAAGTGTGTGAATGTTTTTATTTATTCCTTTGTGCAGCACTTTGGTCCATAAGGTTGTTTAAAGTGCTTTTCAAATAAAGAGCTGGATTGGATTACATTGGAAGATGGCTCAACAAATCTCTTTCACAGAATGTAAAATTCGACAGAGGGCGCAAGGTGACATTCTGTCAGGGGCCCAGAATTTTTAGCTACACCTCTGTGTTACTGTGTTTTTTTTGTTCTAGCCATCAATAACTCTGGAGTTGCTATATCGCCACCTGGTGGTGAAAAGATCAGACAAAAATATGTACACATGTTACCAACAGTTTGAAATTGAAGTGCAGAGTTAACAGGTTTAATTAATCGTCCCCACGGATGCCAGTCATGAAATTTGAGAATTGCAAATTAAAACACAGGAAAAAATCAGGAACACTACAAGATAAAATATTTAGCAAACACTCAATGTGCATCCAGGGTGACAAGGGACAACTGGAGGATGATATGACAATCTGACAGTGACATTCACAGCACTTTATATGTTGCCAAAAACAGAAAAGGGGATTAAAATCAAGAATCAGAAATCATGTATGAGGGTGGGGCTGCTTGGTGGTGCAGTGATTAGCACTGTTACCTCCCACCACTGGGACTCAGGTTCGAGTCTCCGCCTGGGTCACATGTGTGGGGAGTTTGCATGTTCTCTCTTGCTAAATTGGCCGTAGGAGTGCATGTGTGTGTGAATGGTGTGTGAATGTGCCTTGCAATGAGCTGCCCCCCCGTCCTGGGTTGTTCCCTGCCTCGTGCACAGATCCTGCCAGGATAGGCTCTGGACCCCCCGCGACCCAGTAGCATAAGCGGTTTAGACAATGGATGGATGTATGAGGGTGAGTCACAATGACGACAGCTGCTCTGTTGACTTGGTCCCAGGAGTCGTCAGCGTTGGTCTGCCGGGGCCCCCGTCCTGTCTGTGGAAGCACCCGTCTTGTTGGCTGTTCTCTCTGCCTGGGCCCCCTCTCCTGCTGCCTCACGTTTGGGTTGAAGTGGCTCCCCAGTGCTTCTGTAAAGCTCTTTGTGTATCTTAGAAAAGGGCTGTATAAATGTAACATTCATTCATTTATTCAAGGTCCCAGCCAGAAGAGTGCAGTACTACACTGTCCCCCACAGCCTGAATCAGCTGGATGTTATAGGATTAAGACACTTCCTGCATTAGGCCATTTACCCTCAGTGTATTTCCATACCCTGACAGGATGGATGACAATACTATGGCCCTAATTTTCAATACACAGTTTTCACAGGAGTCTCACCCTCATCCACATTCTCTGCATTCCTTATCTCATGCTTCTTTGCCACCCGCATCTCCTCTGCCTGCTTTGTCTCATTTTCCCACAATTGAAACACCGTCCAATTTGTCTCTGTTTTAGTTCTACCACATTAGTCCCTGAGCAACCAGTCTGATCCCGTTCCTCTAATTTCAGACGCATCTGGCTTATCTGATTGGGACTGAAGCTGCTGTTACTAGGAAAACCACATTCGTCCCACTGGGGCAGGTCTGACACCGCGTCCTTCCCATATGTCTCCCATAATTGTTGTACAGAATTTCAGCTGGAGTTCTTTCCCAGAAGCAAGTAATTTCACTTTAGCACCTGTTCAGTAAAAGTCAAGTAGGTCTTTAATGTTATTTTTAACTTTACACAGTTGAGTATAGTACAGTTACAAAAGAAACTGTTTCCCTCGGACCAAGGTGCTACTTAAATTAACAGAAGACTAACACATACCAACCTAGCAACATACTGTATGGTGCATAATGAGCAAAAACTGTGCAAACATTGCAGGACAGTGCAAAAAGAGAGGACAACTGACACCAACGAGCACAAACAGCACAGTAAACCCAGTACTGAGAAGGCGCAGTTTGGTTGTCCAATGAGGTAGCAATAAAAATAAATAAAAGTAACTGTAAACATGGCGACAATAAGATAAAAAATAGTAGTTAAATAATAAAGTGTGTTAATGAGTGTATGTGTGTGTGGTATCAGATTAGTCCCTGAGAGTTCAGTAGTCTGACGGCATGGGGGATAAAGCTGTTTGAGTCTGGCTGTAAAGGCCCGAATGCTCCGGGACCTATTTCCAGAAGGCAGGAGGGTGAAACGATAATGTGAGGGGTGGGTGGGGTCATCCACAATGGTGGTGGCTTTGCGGATGCAGTGTGTGGTGTGAATATCTGTGATGGAGGGGAGAGATATGTTAGGGTTATCTTCTTCTGAAGATGCGCTGGAAACAAACCAGTCTCTGAACACAGAACAACACAGACAGCTGTGATGACGTTTTACTTGCTGCAAGGTGTAGGGAATCCACTTGCAGAGTCTCCGCAGTTTCAGCAAAATGATGGTTTATTGAACAGCAAAAATAATACAATGTAATACAGTGTAGAGACACACCGGGTACTGAAAGGCAGCTCAGATACAAATTGAAGACAGTTCTTCACCCCCCTTTATACCCAAAAAGGCCCTCCCCACCAAGGTGTTGTGTGTAGGTGTTGTGAGTGAATTTACATATAAAGAGTGACCCCCTGGAGTGTGAGGATCCTGAGACAGGGACGGGACAGGACAGGGTGGAGACTTTTATGATCATTGTAATTCAATTCTTATCACCTTATCTTATCCTTATCACCATAGTGGTGCCAACTGGAACCCCCATTCTCTCCCTGGCTTCCCCCATGATCATAAATTCCTAACATTGTCTGCATTCAAATGATCAACCAAGAACCTTGGGACATTTTTACCACTTTTCCTTACAAAGGGAAGCCCGGTCCTGACCTCGAGGTGTCAGCCTCTCAGTCGAACTCAGCCAACTTCGAAAGAGTAACTCCCCTCGCAGTGTCTTTTATTGAGGTACACAAACAGGATATGCAACTGACATTGAACATTGTTTGTCACCATATATGGGGTGGAAATATTCAAGCGACAGTTCTTGAGACGTGTTATTGCTCAATTAAGATCAAGCTGCGGCAGGGTGTTGTTTCTAAGCGTCTAGCAAAATGATGATAAAAAAAGTACATATTTCTCTAACACGATACTCCCAATGATTTTCTCACCTGTCATCACTATCTGTTGTAGGGACTTGTGATCTGAGGCGACACAGTTCTCAAAGCAGACCGTGATGCAGCTGCTCAGGGTGCTTTCAACAGTTCCCCAATAGAGTGTGAGAATGGGAGATGGGCTTTTCTGAGCTTCCGTGGAGAGTAGAGGTGCTGCTGTGCTTTCCTTACTATGGAGCTGATGTTGAAGGACCTGGCGAGATTCTCCGCCAGATGGACAACAAGGAATCTGGTACTCTCTACGATCTCCACAGATGAGCCATCGATGTGCAGCAGAGAGTGGTCACTCTGTGTTTTGTGTTCTTCTAACGTCAACAACCATCTCTTTGGTCAACATTCAGAGACAGGTTGTTGGCTCTGCAGCAGTCCGATAGTCATCACACTTCCTCTTTGTATGCTGAGTCACCGTTTTTATTGATGAGACCCACAACAGTCTTGTCATCTGCCTGATGTTGATGATGGAATTCGAAATGTGCATTGCTGCTCAGTTGTGAGTCATCGGAGTTAACAGCAGTGGGCTGAGCATAAAGTCCTGGGTTCCTGCTACAGCGTCTGAGCAGTTGCCTTCGTCGCCCATAGCTCCTGCGCAGCCCGAGCAGCCGCCTCCGCTGCCCCCTGCGGCCCCAGAGCCCGAGCAGCCGCCGCCTGCTTTGCCCGTAGCTCCTGAGCAGCCGCCTCCGCTGCCCCCTGCGGCCCCAGAGCCCACGCCCGAGGCGCTCCCTCCGCCTCAAATGACTGTGCCCCCTGGGGCTCTTGTTCCTGGCCCCACTCCTGTCCCTGACCCAGCTCCAGACTTTCCTGCCCTAGTCCCCGAGGAGGTCCCGGACAGTCTGACCACCGTGTGTGCCACGCCCCCTGATTATCCACGTGTGCTTCCCTGATCGTACCCAGCTGTGTCCGATTATTTTCAATCAGTCCTGTCTATTTGAGTTCATGTCTTACTAGAGTTCAGTGTCCGTCATTGAAGTCCGTCTGCGTGAGATGTTTCCTGCACCCCGTGTTCCTAATAAATCCCCGTATCCTGCCTGCCTTGCCTGTTTCCTGCCCGTCCGCCGCTCCCGTTAAATGGCGATCGTGACACAAGGCACACGCACATCAAGTACCAATGCAGCAAATACAGATGAACAATTTAGGAGGAATACTAGTCAAAGGAAGGAAGAAAAGCAGCCCACCCTATCTCATGGTCACGGACACAAACATCAGGGAGTGTTATGAAGAAGACATCACACTTAACACCATTGGTTTTATGCAGTGAATTACACCAGAGAGAGTTTTTACATTCTAGCTGTGTTACGTAACATTCCTCAGCCTTCAGGTTTTTTCCACACAATGCACGACATGCAGGGGTGCCAAACAAAACAGCGGAACTGCAGTGTAGCCAATTATTTGTTTCAGTAGTTTTAAGAAAACTAGAACATAAAATGTTTGTTTTACTTAGTCCACAAAAGAGTTTTTACCTATCTTAGTGTATTTTACATCACATACACTCTCGGTCCGTTGTGGAGTCCATCCCACTGTAGTTGGAGAATGCTGCCATCAGTCGCTTGGTGTAGCACTCGCAGGATTTACCAGGCTCCTGTTTAAACTGATGCATCATGCCCCAGTCCATGCGCAGGAGGACCAGTCTCTGAAGGGCTGTCGCATGGTGAGGCCTGTTCTGCCTGGGGTCCAGCAGGTCACTGGCAATGTCCTTCAACTCACAGTGGGCTTGCGTTCATAGTGGGGTACCGCAGTGTTCGATTTTAGGACCACTATTGTTCCTAATTTACATAAATGATATGGATACCAATATATACAGTAAACTGGTGAAATTTGCAGATGACACCAAGGTGGGTGGTGTAGCAGATACTGAATTAGTGGCTCAGCAGCTACAGCGGGATCTTGATTTAATTAGTGACTGGGCCGATACCTGGCAGATGAAATTTAACGTCGATAAATATAAGGTACTCCATCTAGGGAGCAGAAATATAAAGTACAGGTATTTCATGGGTGTCACTGAAATAAAGGTAGCTGATCATGAGAAAGACCTTGGTGTGTATGTTGATGCTTCCATGTCCCATTCTCGCCAGTGTGGGGAAGCAATAAAAAAGGCCAATAGGATGTTGGGGTATATCTCCAGGTGTGTGGAGTTTAAGTCAAGGGAGGTAATGCTAAGATTATACAATTCCTTGGTGAGACCTCACCTAGAATATTGTGTGCAGGTTTGGTCACCATATCTTAAAAAGGACATTGTGGCCTTAGAAAAGGTGCAGCGTAGGGCCACAAAAATGATTCCTGGTCTTAGAGGAATGTCATACGAGGAACGGTTACTTGAGCTAAATCTGTTCAGTCTCAAGCAAAGGAGATTGAGGGGGGACATGATCCAGGTATATAAGATTCTAACAGGTTTGGATGCTGTTCAACCAAATAGTTACTTCAGCATTAGTTTAAATACACGAACTCGTGGCCATAGGTGGAAATTAGCGGGAGAACATTTCAAGCTGGATTTAAGGAAGCACTTCTTTACGCAGCGTGTAGAGTATGGAATAGTCTTCCTGATAATGTAGTGCAAGCTGAATCCTTGGGTTCCTTTAAATCAGAGCTAGATAAGATTTTAACGACTCTGAGCTATTAGTTTAGTTCTCCCCAAGCGAGCTTGATGGGCCGAATGGCCTCGTCTCGTTTGTATAGTTCTTATGTTCTTATGTTCAACTCCTTCATCTACAGTGTCAGATGAGCAAACCTTATCTCCCCCTTGAGGATTTGGACATACCAACATAGGGGCAAGAATTTCTGCTACCTCGTCCTGCTGCCTGAGTGTTTCGCCACGGCACTTCTTCACCGAGAAGGAGGTAGAGTCGGGTGCTGAATGGTTATGATCCTCGTCTGCAGGGGGGAGAGGGGAAGGGGCAGGGGAACCACTGGCTACTCCTCCCTCGGTGGCATAAGGAGGAAGCTGCTGTTTGGGCAGCAATGCTTGGGCAGGAGCCACACAGTTTATTTCTGGGTATCTAATTAGCGGACACCATTAGGTCCCTTCAGGGGCTCCACAGACAAACTCATTGACAAAATAGAATTGTCACAGAAAAATTCTTTGTCACATGCTCAGTCGACATGGACTGTGTGCTATTTACATATTTTTGGCACAAACGAAATCTCATATGCATATCGATGTATCTTTCGCACAAGTGGACCTCCATCACTTTAAAGAGGGTAAACTCTGATCAGGAAATTTACGACGTCAGAATAAACGGATTTTTTAACAGAAGTAACTGACATGCCCTAATAAGGAAATGCATACAATCAGAATACAATATCTGTGGTTTTTAACAGTGGTAACAATCTGATAATGAAAGGAATCAGATCAACATTTCTATAGCATGTAACAGAGCTTGCTCCCCTCCAGAACTCATTGTTCCAGTAGTTATCTGAAATCATCTGCAGGAGCTATTCTTTTATTTGTATATTAAGCATAATTATTCATGAATATTATTGATTATGTTTATTTGTTTAATGTTTTTATTTATTCGTATTTATTGTTTATAATATAATGTTATATAGTATTGCAACACTTGAAACGAGAGGTACTTGCCTGCCTTAGTGATATTTACTATTGTCTAAGTGTATTCCCACCTGTAGGAGGCAGCAATGGTTGTTATTAAAGGTGCTGAGATTACGCGGCTCAGGGCTGAAGGTGCAAAGTGAAACAGTCATTGACCGTATTTGCCATGTGTGATGGTGTCTGCATATCGGCCCTTTTGCGCCAAACAAACCAGTTCAAAGTACTGTGTGTTAAAATATCATATGAATAAATCCTCTCAAGAACTAAACTCAATATCGTATCCTCATCATTCAACGCGTCTGACTTTTGCACCTCTTACCACAAGGCAGTGGATTACATGGGGAAATTACAAACAAGGAGAATTTAATCTGTTTTTCCTCTACATTGTCGTTATTCAGAATATTACAGACTATGAACAAAAACGGACAATGTAAGAAAATAAAAAAATGTGTATGACAGAAAGCTAGAGTATTTTTGCAATGGTGAGCACTAGCTGGTTTATGTACTAGCTCACACTCAAGAAACAGCATAAATGCTACTCATACACAGTTGGGGGGCAGGGGTCAGTCCTTGTGCCTGTAATGAGGTCACCAGTTGAAACTAACCCAGCCTCAGCACGTCTGTGGGTCCTTGAGCAAGGCCCTTAACCCCCAGCTCCCTGGGCGCCCCAACAGGTAGCTGCACTTCGCGGACAACTTACTCCACAAAGAGTAAGTTGAGGGAGACATAAAAAACACAATTTCCCCACGGGGATTAATAAAGTCCATCCATCTATGGAATATTATTTAGCACTATATAACGCAGAATATAAGAATTACGATTTTATAAAAAGTATGCCAAATATCCATGATATAATCATTACAATGTAAACATTATAATGTAATCAACACAATGGAACCAACTGAGTATGTATTTGCACCTTTTGTTAGTCTGAGTTTCTGTTAGCTACTTTGTTAGTCCTGAATCTATGAATATTCACATTTTTATCGCGTATATTTTATCACTATGTAAAAGGACAAATATATTATCAACCTTTTAGTGAGACAATGTGTAAACAGCTGAAACTACCAAGGTTTACTACTGAAGGAAGGGATTCACCTGAGTTCACCAAAAGTTCATGGCTGAGTATTTTTAAAAAACCAAGTGGAGCTGCTCGCGCCACTATTATGTTCAACCGAGAGGCCAAACGGTAAAAGAAATGACTGTCAAACTTATCACCTAGGGGTAAATATAAATCTATACAAATATCACCTGCATGCACATTACTTCTTTTACAATAACCAACTCCTGATCCATACTGTTAGTCGTGAAAAAAATAACTATTGTGTACATAGAGGCCCTGTGTAAAAAGATAACTGCCAAGGAAAAGATCAAAAACATTTATTTCAAGGATTCAAAGTTTTTATGGTCATGTACAGTGTACAGTGCAGTTCTTATTTGATTAACTTGAATGTCTTCACAGACAAGACGATTAAACAAATAAAGCAGCGCAACATTACAGTAACTAACAACAAACAAAGCTCACGAGTACTATTACAATATTCATATCATTTATTTAAATTTAATTTTACCAAGTAAATTAATTGAAAAGCAGTTACCGCTTTACCTGCTTCTCGGGAGAAATAGCAGATATACAAACGTCATGTATGTAACTAAAATCTTAAGCCAATAAGGGCAAAGTTGTGTCGTAATGGAGGCGGATCCAGCCTGTGCAGCCTGCTAAGAGGTGCTGCCTGATGTGTCTTGCTCTCGCGGAGTTTTGGTACCATGTGACATGGTGACGTAATGCAACGGGCGATAAAAAATATAACCATGATGCATTGCGTCAGGACCAGAATGCATTGCTTTAAGCTAGCGCTGTATGTGGGTGCATGAAGTGGAAAGCACCCAATAATAAACATAACATTTTTTTAAAAATGTTTTCTTCACCGGTGCAGTGAATTTAAATAAAGAGCTATGATGGTGCTGCAAATGGCTTTGCATAGTAGTTAGTAGTAGCATTAGCCGCTGTGTGCGGCATTAGCTTTCTACAGTCCTTACAGATGGTTCGTGTTTTGTCTGTCTCCCTTTCGCCATTTATATTTTCCGCCGGGCACCCGAAATGCTGACACACAAAAGATTCAAAAGTGTCTGGGGTATCTACTATAGTAATTTAGTCAGATGCCGACATATTTACAGCAGCTCATTTGCAGCGCATTCGTGAAACGGCTTTTCGCTCCAACGAGAAATCTCGTCATGTTGTAATATCGCGAGATCTCGTGACACGCGTTTCACTCCCACTTCTTAGTAACAGTCATGATTTGATAAAGTGACAACCTGCGTAATAATTGGTAATACATAGAGTTTGCTATTGTTCAGGCTAGCAGACTGTTATGGCTTGAGGTTAATGGTGCCTGTTACTTGTGAATTTTCACATTTGCAGGGATCTTCTGCCTCGTGAACGTGAAACGGGTAATTATGCTAAAAGAAGAAAAAAGCAGAACTGCAATGTGTGTAAGGCTGGTGCTGATTTTTCAGTCTGAACACAGTAAAATTTATACAAATTACCTGTATTCAAACTTGTATTCTTTATATAGTTTGGTTAATTACTATTTAAAAGTTTTATCTGCGCTCCATTGTATAACTTATATTGGAGACTTGTATGTACTTTTCGATTGGAAATGGTTAGCTGTATACAGGGGCGCCGCTAAGGGGGGGAAAGTTGGGACAATTCTAAGGGCCCACGCCCTTTAGGGGCCCCCAGAGATCTGAATGGGTGTGGTAGGGGGGCCCAACCTCATATTTTGTCATAGGGCCCAAAATTGCTAGCGGCGCCCCTGGCTGTATATACTTTGAATATTTTTATGATTAATTTCTTTGTTTATTTAATTTGGCAACAGATCTACACTTTTAGCAGTATTGCTGTCAATTTTTGTGAAAGTTGTTACTAAATAAAACAAAAGAAGCAGACTTGTGTAAATCCTATATTGGTCGTGTATTCTTCCTGTAGCGTAGTGACAGCTTTTTGTACGGAAGCCGTGAACGGCTGTGCTTGCAAATATATTTTCTTCTGAATAATTAGAAGGATAAGCATATTTTGTCGCCGCCGCGAGATAGTCATGCCATACACAGCTCTGCTCGTTTTTGTACTGTAACCGTGTTACTTAATTTGCGAATCCATGAATTTAACGTTGACATTAAGTCAACATTGACATTGACAACGTTGACATTAAGTGTTGCACCTATCTAGTGTTTTACCGTGAAGGGCATGTTATATCTTGTCTCTAAGTCGCACTATGGTCCAGGGGAATGCTATGTCATATTAGAACATGTGTCGATGATGTGGCAATATAAATATTTTAGAATACTGTCAGTTTTAGTTTCAGAAATCCATCATTTGAGAAAAAAGGCCAGTCACGACAAATATATATGGAATATAACAACAGAGGTTAGCTGTATTTGTTTAAGTGTAAAGATGCACATAGAAACATGCATGAGCTCATCTGAGAATAAACTGAATGCAATGAAGATTTGTGACTCCTGCTGGAAAATGCGAATAGTGGCAGGGTCTTCAAGCAGTACATTTGTCTGAGAGTCAGTTAATATTAGGAAAGGCACCGTTTTTTTTTCAATGGCGCTAATTATCAAGAAGGAAATGGAGTACCCCAGTACCTGGTTTACGGGCACTGGAAGCTCCAGTATCAGTCAGACTTTCATGTAAGTATATGTGTGTTTAATGACTTGTGCATGTTTCATCTTTACCAGGGGCAGAGGGGAAACTCAATAAATAGCCTTCTCTCACACTTCCAGGCCTGCAGAACTGAGCATGTCCCCTGGTTTTGTGCATATGTCTGTAGGCTTTGAGTTTTTCCTATGGGGGCTTCAATTTCCTCCCAGAGTACAAATACGTGCAGATCAGTTGCATTGGGGAGTCCATACTGTGATGCTGAGTGGGTGTAGGAGGAGATTGAGAGATGAAACTCCGGATGATTTACTCCCTCGGCTAACTAACCAGAACAGGATCGTACCAATACCAAAATGATAAGTTTATAAATGTTTTTCACTACCCTGATTCATTCAGTTATTTCTGTTTGTTAATTCCATCCCCCAAGCAAATACATAAATAAACAAACAAATATTCAGGGGGAATGTGTCATAGGTGATAGAATCAGTGGATGAATCTAAAGAAAAAAAGTAATGATTTCTTTCTCTCCAAAACACAATGCACAAAACTCTTAAGTTAGGTAAGACATTGAAATTTTATGACAGTAGCATGATGCAGAGGAACAACAGAAGGAAAAATCTAACTAAACCTGAGTCAACTAGGACTAATTACACTAAATTAAGTGGAACACACAAAATACCTAAAACAACTTAATAAACAAGCAAGAAATATTACATTTGATTAACTATACTGATGCCTGAGGGAAGTTCTTGTGCATAATGCAGCAAGTATATACAGCTGCAGAGACACTACACATAGTGCAAATAAATTAAAAAGTATACAGTACACACACTGATTCCTGAAAAATCTAAATACCATGGAATACTAATGAAATACTGATGATGATGATAATAATAGAAATAATAATGAATTAGTTTAGGGTATTATGCAATTGACATGTACAATTAAAAAAGAAATTGCACCAGACATTTCCTGTGGCAAAGAAGGGTTGCTTTGTGCCACATTACTCAAGTCAATTCACTTTATTTTGTATAGTACATTTTCATAGCCTTACATTGTCTCAAAGCACTTTACTTTGTCCCTGCCCAATTGTCCCAGTGAGCAAGATCTAGCCTGAAAAATTAGAAAGCGACATTGGCAAGGATAAACTCAGTCATAGTAAGAAACCTTTGGAGGAACCAGAGTGAAAGGGGGAGCCCATCCTCCACAGGGCAGAAGTCAGGTTAACAAAGTCCTGATTTATATGGTTTATATGGTTCAATTAGTTAAGTCCGGATGTAAATACAGAATAACTGGCAGCAGGGCACACAGGAAAGACGTAAACAGGCAGGAGGGCAGGCAGGAGGGTGGCACAGGCAGGACGTAATGGGCAGGAGGGCGGGCAGGCAGGGCAGCACAGGCAGCCAGAACTGTTTTGCCACTGCAGTTTGTTTTACAATTTCATCTGCATTTGTTCCCCCAAGGTATAACAGCAGCTAATTTATGAACATGCTGCTTTTCAGAAAAGTTTAATTTCCAGGAGCATGACCAGTGCATACATTTAGTGTTGATGGTTCTTTGTAAAATGGATGTTCTGTACTTTTATTGATCTGTCCATCCATCCATCCATCCATCCATCCATCCATCCATCCATCCATCCATCCATTCATCCATTTTCTAACTACTTCTGATGAAGTTCCGGGTTATGAGGTATCCTGAAGCCCAGGCAATATGGGACAAACACACACATGCACACACATAGGGTATACCTATCCTTATGGGGCCCGCTCATTGACTTCTATTGGATAAATGCTAACGCTAACTATGACAATCTTAACCCCCACCCTGCCCTAACCATAACCATAAGTAACCAAGCAAAATAAAAGAGGTTTTGCATTTTTAGTTTTTCCACAGCAGTCACAGATTTTTATAAAATAGAGTTTTCCTGGTTTTCAGTTTCGTGGTCCCCATAAGGGAAAAAAAAAACAGGTATTTATCACGCTATGGGGTAGGATAGGTATACCCGCTCGCACACACACACACAGACATGCACACAAATGGATAGATCACCACAGTTACTATGGATGTCGATCCTGCAATAATGAGACAGAACTATCATACTTAACAGGATCATATCCCTAGTTCTACATATGCATAATTATATTTAAAAAAGATCCCACGCACCTAGCACATGAGATGTTTGAACTTCTGCCTTCTGGTAAACGTTACCGCAGTATGCATTGCAGAACAACCAGATTTAATAAGAGCTTCTAACCCCAAAGCCATCAGAATACTAAATGCTAATGAACATACGTTTATGTGAAACCCTACTCTCTCTTACTCTCTGTGCACTTTATTACCACAACTGGTATTAAGTTTACTTTTTATTTATACAGTATAGTGCAATAATATAATCACGATTTGTGTGTGAGTGTGCCCTGTGATGGGCTGCCCCCCATCCTGGATTGTTCCCTGCCTCGTGCCCATTCCACATTCCGGGATAGGTTCCGGACCACCCGCGACCCAGTAGGATAAGCAGTTTGGAAAATGGATGGATGGATATAACTAACATAAGACAGACATTACACCTAACAAACAATAAACACGAAATAAAGGAGTGGATACAAAAAAAATGTAATGCAATGACCAGATTTAACACCTGGATTATGTCCCCCCTTAGTCTCCTTTGCTCGAGGCTAAACAGATTCAGCTCAGCTAACCTCTCCTCATTAAACATTCCTCTAAGACCAGGAATCATTCTCCCAGCCAAGCAAGCCTGAGTCCGGCTTCCACTCCCCCGATCCCCAGCAATGTTAACTTGGAAGGGCGTATTCTGTATGCACAACTGAGACAACCCAGGTGGAGCTCAGCTTATCGGCTGGCAAAATTGCCTTCAGGTATCACCCACCCTAGTGAGAGTCCAAGCTAGGGCCGTTCTCAGAACTCACCCTAAACGAAGTCCTGCTCAAAAGTTGTAATGACCGCCTGAGGTACCTGTCAGCCTTGCCCGTAATGAGTCAGTGGGTGTAGCCGGGCTGACACGCTTTTGGGCATCCAATTGCTGAGAACTCCCCTTCGGTTCTGACAAACTGTACGATCACAAGCAGTGACAGCAGAGCCACAGACAAGCTCAACCAACAGAGAGCGAATGGTAAGCACCCAGCACCCGAAGGGCTCAACTGATCACATCCAAACGACTTCCTGATGGGATTGTGTACGTAACTGGTTTACTGTTGTTAATAGTGGTTGAACTTCTATGCAAGTCCCCTTGTTGGGGGAGAGGGAATGAATGAAAGCATAAGGTGAAATAAAACCTAAAATAAATCAAAAAGGTTAAACGGGAATCAAACCAAATGAATTGTGTTTCTTATTCAATTGTAAACATCAATTAGTTATGCAACAATAACCTAATTGGATGTTAATGTATTGTGATCAAACTGATTTAGTCCGTGAAGTTGATTCCTGCTTTCAGGCAAGAACCTGTGTGTCCAATTATGCGTGTTGTATCACCGCAGTTGACCACCAGAGACCCAACTCAGATGTTGTTAACCTACTATGGCGGACCACTAGAGGTGCAATTTCAATGGAGTGGCACTGCTATGGCTTGCCACTAGAAGCGCAATTTCAAAATTGAGTGGTAGTTCTATGCCTGACCACTAGAAGCGCAATTTCGAAATGGAGTGGTAGTTCTATGCCTGACCACCGGGGGCGCAATATCGAAATGGAGTTGTAGTTCTATGCCTGACCACTGGAGGCGCGATTTTGAAATGGAGTGGTAGTTCTATGCCTGACCACTGGAGGCGCAATTTCGAACTGGAGTGGTAGTTCTATGCCTGACCACCGGGGGCGCAATATCGAAATGGAGTGGTACTTCTATGCCTGACCACCGGGGGCGCAATATCGAAATGGAGTGGTAGTTCTATGCCTGACCACCGGGGGCGCAATTTCGAAATGGAGTGGTAGTTCTATGCCTGACCACTAGAGGCACGATTTCGAAATGGAATAGTAGTTCTATGCCTGACCACTAGAGGCGCGATTTCGAAATGGAGTAGTAGTTCTATGGCTTGTCACTAGAAGCGCAATTTCAAAATTGAGTGGTAGTTCTATGCCTGACCACTAGAAGCGCAATTTCGAAATGGAGTGGTAGTTCTATGCCTGACCACCGGGGGCGCAATATCGAAATGGAGTGGTAGTTCTATGCCTGACCACTAGAGGCGCGATTTCGAAATGGAGTAGTACTTCTATGGCTTGCCACTAGAAGCGCAATTTCAAAATTGAGTGGTAGTTCTATGCCTGACCACTAGAAGCCCAATTTCGAAATGGAGTGGTAGTTCTATGCCTGACCACCGGGGGCGCAATATCGAAATGGAGTGGTAGTTCTATGCCTGGCCACTAGAGGCGCAATATCGAAATTGAGTGGTAGTTCTATGCCTGACCACCGGGGGCGCAATATCGAAATGGAGTGGTAGTTCTATGCCTGACCACTAGAGGCGCGATTTCGAAATGGAGTAGTACTTCTATGGCTTGCCACTAGAAGCGCAATTTCAAAATTGAGTGGTAGTTCTATGCCTGACCACTAGAAGCCCAATTTCGAAATGGAGTGGTAGTTCTATGCCTGACCACCGGGGGCGCAATATCGAAATGGAGTGGTAGTTCTATGCCTGACCACTAGAGGCGCGATTTCGAAATGGAGTGGTAGTTCTATGCCTGACCACTAGAGGTGCAATTTCGAACTGGAGTGGTAGTTCTATGCCTGACCACCGGGGGCGCAATATCGAAATGGAGTGGTAGTTCTATGCCTGACCACCGGGGGCGCAATATCAAAATGGAGTGGTAGTTCTATGCCTGGCCACTAGAGGCGCAATATCGAAATTGAGTGGTAGTTCTATGCCGGGCCACTAGAGGCGCAATTTCGAAATGGAGTGGTAGTTCTATGCCTGACCACTAGAGGCACGATTTCGAAATGGAATAGTAGTTCTATGCCTGACCACTAGAGGCGCAATTTCGAAATGGAGTAGTAGTTCTATGGCTTGTCACTAGAAGCGCAATTTCAAAATTGAGTGGTAGTTCTATGCCTGACCACTAGAAGCGCAATTTCGAAATGGAGTGGTAGTTCTATGCCTGACCACCGGGGGCGCAATATCGAAATGGAGTGGTAGTTCTATGCCTGACCACTAGAGGCGCGATTTCGAAATGGAGTAGTACTTCTATGGCTTGCCACTAGAAGCGCAATTTCAAAATTGAGTGGTAGTTCTATGCCTGACCACTAGAAGCCCAATTTCGAAATGGAGTGGTAGTTCTATGCCTGACCACCGGGGGCGCAATATCGAAATGGAGTGGTAGTTCTATGCCTGACCACTAGAAGCGCGATTTCGAAATGGAGTGGTAGTTCTATGCCTGACCACTAGAGGCGCAATTTCGAACTGGAGTGGTAGTTCTATGCCTGACCACCGGGGGCGCAATATCGAAATGGAGTGGTAGTTCTATGCCTGACCACCGGGGGCGCAATATCAAAATAGAGTGGTAGTTCTATGCCTGGCCACTAGAGGCGCAATATCGAAATTGAGTGGTAGTTCTATGCCTGGCCACTAGAGGCGCAATTTCGAAATGGAGTGGTAGTTCTATGCCTGACCACTAGAGGTAACCAAAGATATAGCTAGGCGGTTGCCGACGCTAGATGAGTGACACACACATTTAATGCATGCGCATGCTGCTTGTGGCCTTCTTCTGTGCCTTGCACAGTATAAAACCCCTTAAAACAATTACTGAAGCGAGACGGCGCACGCGTTACGGCGACAGATTTAAATTGTGAGTGCACTATATCTCGTCGCAAATGGTGCTTAACCACGGCGGGTCTCAAGCACAGGAGACTCCCAATTTCTAAATGACACACACTTGGCTCACAGCGCAAAGTTGTGTTAAACTTGCTTTGTCTAAAGCAGGCACACACATACGAGTATGATCCTGATAGGTAACTAAGCTATCGGTCTTATGTCCAAGCGCAACATAATTTAGGTTAGAACCTCATAACAAGTATTCCCATTCGCTAATAGAGAGATCTCTCCCAGGATATATAGAAACGGAGACACTCGTCCGAATTGAACCTGGAAACAAAGCGCTACATCTGAGAATCTCGTCAGACATAGGGTTAAAGTTTACTGCAGTTTAATACGAAAGAACTACAATGAAATCACCGAAAATAAAACAAAATAATATAACTACTAATAATAGAAATAAAAATAACTATAATAAGCCCATATGATCCCGCTTAAATGCCTTCAGATTGCCATGAGTGCGACTTTTGCAACCAGTTGACAGTAGCGCTTCTTCACTGCACGTTCGGTCATAAAAAGTTTAAATTGTGTGCTCAGAATAAGTTTAAACCTTGTGCCTTGTGATTATTAACCAATTTTTATGCTGAATGGTCGGCTCAAACTCAATTGCGAAACACCGTGAGTCTGTTAATGTGTGACTTAAATGGAACTCATTAATAACCAGTATCACGTAATAACCTGGGTTAGAATAGAAGGCTTGTCCAACGAGCTGCGTCACCAGGTAATGTAAACGATCGGTAGCGAAGCTCCCCTCACGGCCAATGAGAGAGAGTCTCGCGATATTTCAGGCGAATTTGAGGTTTCAGAGCGTAGATCGCACAGGCAGGGATTCTTGTGAGCACTCAATGAACGGAGGCTGAAGTTGTGTAAAAGACATGCATTTATTCCTATAACTAACATAAGACAGACATTACACCTAACAAACAATAAACACGAAATAACGGAGTGGACACAAACAATGTAATCATGAAAATGCAATGACCAGATTTAAAATGAGTAACCTTAAAAGGGAAAATACTGTTCTGCAAAGCAAGCAATTTGTGGAAATACTGTCCTAAAGTAATATAGCAGGTGAATAGGAGTTTAGGTTGTTATAAATGAAAGGAAGTTTGTTTACTTGGTTGCAGAGTGGGGGGGGGGGGGGGTCTTGGCAGTTGGTTGCGGAGGCTGATGAGCTGATGGGTGATGGCACTCAGGGAGGCGCGGTGTTTGCAGCGGTTGTTGGAGTGGAGCCCCTCTGATTCCCTCTCCTGGTGAAGCTTGGGCTTGGTTGCAGTTCTCTGTCCAGCTGGGTCTTCACTGATAGGCTTCAGGAGGGCTTCTTGTGGGCTTCTCTTCTCTTGGGCTGATGTTCTCTGCCTCTCTTCGTGCTGATGGTCTTTTGTTTTCTCCTCCCTTCTGTTTCTCCTCTCCTGGCTTTGTTCTGAGGTGCCAGGTTTTATAGTGTAAAGTTCGTGAATAGGAGTGACCAGGAATTCGACTCCTGGACCAATGGCTGACCATCCATTTGGCGGGCTTTCGGAAGGGGGTCTGTATCAGTCCTTTTGAGATTTATGACCAGAGTGATTTCCCTTGTATTGATGATTTTCGTTAGGCTGGTGTAACTTTTGATATATTCACTTTCGTGGTAACCACTGACCAGATTTGGAAACTGGAGTGATTTTCCATCGGTTTGATACCAAACATGCCATAGCAGCCTAGCGGTTCACACCTCATACCATCTGTAATGATTAATTAATGATTACTTATATTATGTCGTTATGTTATATTACTCACACCTTATTTTATGCCTCACAATCTATATAATTGTAAATATACTGTGTAGCTGCTGGCGCGTTCCAAACTAAATCTCATTGTACTTACAATGTCAATAAAAACATCCATCCATCCATCTAGGCAGGCCAGTGTCGCCTCCATCCTTCCTGAAGTCAGTGATTCCTTTGTCTTTGTGCTGTTTAGTGCCAAATTGTTTGCTGAACTCCAACCTATCAGTTTCTGGACCTCATCTCTGTAAGCTGACTCATAAGAACCAAAGAGATTTACAAATGAGAGGAGGCCATTCGGCCCATCAAGCTCCTTTGAGGAGAACTTAGCTAATAGCTCAGAAATCTTATCTAGCTCTGATTTAAAAGAACCCAGGGTTTTAGCTTGTGTTACAATAACAGGAAGACTATTCCATACTCTAACTACACGCTGTGTACAGAAATGCTTCATCAAATTCGTTTTAAAATGTTCTCCAGCTAATTTCCACTTATGGCCACGAGTTCTGGTATTTAAACTAACATTGAAATAGCCATTTGGCTGAACAGCATCCAGACCTGTTAGAATCTTAAACACCTGGATTATGTCCCCCCTTAGTCTCCTTTGCTCGAGGCTAAACAGATTCAGCTCAGCTAACCTCTCCTCATTAGACATTCCTCTAAGACCAGGAATCATTCTCGTTGCCCTACGTTGCACCTTTTCCAAGGCAGCAATGTCCTTCTTAAGGTATGGTAACCAAACCCGCACACAATATTCTAGGTGGGGTCTTACCAAGGAATTATATTATCGTAGCATCACTTGCCTTGTCTTAAACTCCACACACCTAGAGATGCAATGTGCCTTCTCGCGTGGTGTTCCTGCAGAGGGAGTCTGTGAGTGCTGGAGATTGGGGGAGGGGGCAGTGTGGCTATGTCTGCTCTGTGTTCCTCCAGACGAGCAAAGAAGCTGTTTAGCTCCTTTGCTAAAAGGGCGTTGCTGTTAACAGTGACGGTGTTGTTGCCTTTGAAGTTTGTAATGTGTTGTATTCCCTGCCACACCCACTGTGGGTTGTTGTATGTGAAGTAGACCTCTATTTTCTGTTTCTCTGCCTGCCTGGCAACCTTGATGCCCCTATTCAGGTTAGCTCTGGCTGCACTCTGTGTTCTTGACTGCGCTGTCTTGTCCTGTAGTATTGTATTGTTGCTCTTGTGTTTATCTTGCACTTTCTCCCTCTGTTTGTGCTCCTTTCACTCTGTATAGTTCTATCTTGCCCGCACTTGTGTCATCTTGTGTTGTTTCTGTTTTTCTTCTTTGTGTTGCACCGTGGTCCAGGAGGAACAATGTTTCCTTTCACTGTGTACTGTGTATATTGCTGAAATAACAATAAACCCACTTGACCACCTGCCTCAATTCATCCTGAAGAGTTTTCCAATGTTGTTCAAAGGTCTGTTTGTTTCGAGTGAAGGACACGCCCCTGGACGTGCTGGATAAGGGGACCACAGATCAGTGTCCTCAGTCCTGCTTCTCCCTTCAAAGCTGAGAGGAAGATGACCCGCCTGCTGCTTCTGGTTTTGGCTTATGGAGCTCTGCTTATCTCCACAGAGGCCCAGCAAGATTACCACAGTCTCCCTGCACTCACAAGACGGCCATTAAACTCGCAGTCGAAAATGCTCATCAAGGAACCCGTCAGCACATGAATTTCTATAACATCCAGGGCCGTCCGAAGGTAACTGCTGAGAAAGTGTTTACAAAAGTGTGAAACTTTCATCATCTGCAAGCTGAACTAATGAGTATCACATTGATTTTGATGTTTTAATTTCAATGCATATGATGCTTAATGTCTCTTCACAATGAAAGTGATGGTTGTATATCTCAGCCCTGGTCAATTTTACCTTCTCACAGTTTCTCTCTGAATCTGCTGCAGTCAAGTCTGTGACAGTTTGCCATTTTTTGGGTGATTATTGTTTGTTATATTGCCTTTAAAACAGTTGTAGGCAATTTTGTATATAACGTGTTTATGTGATTTAGATCAGCAGTGAATACATTGACATTGAGATTCTCTTGAGAGCAACAAAATGTCCAAAGTCAACTGCAACAGACCATCGGGCTGACTGTATTTTCATGGACAAGAGGGTAAGTAAAGAGTCACTGTGACTGTGAGCATTGGACATATCAGTTAGCAAATTAATTTAGGTTCATGTTAACTTTTTTGATGCCCTGCGGGGGAAAGTTAGCCAACAATAAAGTAACAAATACATAGGTGGCCTCAAAGAGCCAGTTCCTTCACCTTATTCTCAAATTTTAGTAGGTTTACAGGCTTAAAGGCTGGATTACCAGGCAGAAGCAAATGCTAATCATCTGAGGGGTGACCTGTAGATTATGCTTCGAGCTATGAACCCTAGCTGGCCTTATTTAAAGACCTGTGGGCTGTACTACAAAGCGGGTTTTACATACCCAGAGTTAACTCAATCGAGCCAGGTTAACTAAAACTCATTGTTGAAATCAGCCTTAAATGGCAGTGTGGTGTTTTGTGGTGAAAGGGCAGGACTTAACTCTTGTTTTAATTAGAAAGCCAGTAATTAAACCTGGTCAGAGCAGGGTAGATGTGCAGTGTGAATTACCCTTTAAATTTACCTCTTTAAATAGTGAACTACAGGACCACTTAGCTTGATCGGAGGACAGTATTTTAATACAGAGCAGTGTTCAGTTAAACGGGATTTGTTGTTCATACTTTTAGATGAACTTGCTTTGTATAATATAGCCTTATGGTGACCCTGCTTTGGAAGCTCTTTCCTCTAAAATTGTTCTGTGTCATTAAACCCTGCACTCCAGCAGCTCTGCCTTAAATCATTAGATATATCTTTACTACACCTTCTCTCACTGTATTTATTGCCCACCACTCTTTAAATACTGTTTTTGTGTGTCTGTGTGTTTTTGCAGCCATTCATTAACTGTAGAGTTTGCAGCAGACGGTCTGGTAATGATCTTACACATCCATCAAATGACTGTGTACCAAACAAGAAAGTGGATGAAGTAAGTGTAGAGAGTCTTAGCATTATGGAAATGTAACAGGTGTGTGAATTGTGTCTAAACATGTGGTTAAACTTTGATTGTGTTTGTACATGCAAAAATTTGATCAGAGTACTGTTTATTAATGACAATGTAACTTTTAATCTGAACAACAGTGGCAGCACCAAGGAAAAGCTTGGGGGGGGGGGCTCTAGCTCCTCCTCCAATGACCATAGTACCCCCACAGCACCCCCAAAATATTGGTTTCATTTTTTCTTTAACTATCTGTAAAATCTGTATATTGTGTAAGACATTTTTGCGGTTTTTACAGCATACTTGTAGTGTATTTTTTCTTCAAAGTACACATAGAGGCTCTGTGAGCTAGACGTTAGAATTTCATATTTTATCCTATTTTATCCATGCTGTAGCTTATCGTGCTGTGTGCTTCTATACACCATCTACATAAGCTGAAAAGCTAAAGCACCCGGTCTAAATAATCTCACTCCCCTATAGCACCTGTAGCATTAAGTCACTGGCGCTGCCACTGCTGAATAAACGACTCCAATCTGACTAAACCGCTTAACTTTTCCTCCCCATGTTACATTTCAGGACAAACGACGTAATATGTGTCCTTCTGATAAACCTCTTCTCAGACCTAAAACTGCCTTGGCTTCCAAGGACACTAAAGAAGCTGAAGGAGACCGTCTGGCTGTTTCTGATGGCTGATGGTCCTGCAATGTGGACCAGAGGAGGAAACTGGGAGGGAAAATGCTTTGCTTTATATCATGCCCACCCAAAGCCCCCAGTGAGTAAGCCATAGGCGCCGATAGCATGGAAAAACTCCCAAGAAGGAAGAAACCTTGGGAGGGACCAAACTCAAAGGGGGAGCCCATCCTCCTGGGGCCGGCAAAGTGTAGGTGCAGGATCACAAAAAAACTTGACGAGAGAAACGAGAGAATTCGACTGTCCCTCACAAAAACTGTAAAGTTTTAGTGGCTAAATTGCTTTTTCTATGCCTTTTCAAACAGGAGGAGATTTGTTTGGCTATACGTAGAAATTTTCTATACAATTTAGACAGCACAGAATCATTAACCTACTTTAATGCATTTATTAATACAACCACATATTTCACACATTTTGACATCAGTCATGCAGTGAAGATACAGTCTCTTTATTTCTTGACGCCAACCCTCCCCATTAATCCGGGCTTGGGACCGACACCTAGTTGAGCTGGCTTTCTCCCTTAAGTGGCTGGGTTAGGCTAAACTATGTACATATTTATGAAGACTACTATAAATTTATAAAGACCTCCCTAAATATGTAGTCTAACAAAACGCAGTTTAAAGAAGGTAGCCTACCTGGTAAACAAAGAAATTAAAAGGCCCACAGCATATAATCGGGCTATATCCAAGCAGTTTTTAAGAACGTAACCTACATGGCGAAATTGAATTACTTTCTGGACCAACAAACGCAACCAGACATGAACATTATGCACCTTCCTAGTCTTGATGTATGTCGTCATACAGATGAGGACGTTAAGGCAGCCTTTAGGTCCGACCCATCATGCACTGCAGTTTTTTGCAAATTCCTCAGATGGAAAACCATTAAATACCTCTTCTATTACCTTATATTACCTTATATTCATGTAATAAATATACAAATATCAATTAGTTGGAAATCAGCCAGACAGACGTAATTACTACAAATGGTTTCCACTGTATTTGTGACTCTGAGTGCCGCAGGCTTGGATGCAGTGCCGCACCATTTTGTAAGTAAATTAATAAATATTAATGAGACATCACCTACCACCCTGCAAAAAAGAAATTTGCCGCTCGTCCCCCTGCACATGAACCAACATGGCTGTGTCAACCAGCGGAGCTCCGGAGCCTCTGGAGAAACACGCGGCAAAAAAGGCTCGCATACGGTCTTCCAGAGTTTGGGAATACTTCAGTCATGACACCTTTTCTGCGCCTCTACTGTAGCTGGCGTTAATGACGCTGTTTCAGCCATTTTATATTTTCTGTTTACTTATTCTGTCATGTAAGACTGAGACAAATTATCGTTTACGACTATTCTTACACACTGTAGCCTGACTTGCTGACTTAAGTAAGCTTAACTATAAGCTACCTTTGCTAGTGTTTGTGAATAACATGTTTCTCTAGTTATGAAATTATTCCATGTTTTAGCATCTGTTTCAACATTAAAGTCAAATTGGTATATTGAAATATGTAAAAACTATTGAACTATTAGCTTAAGTCTAACATAGAAAATCCTACTGAATCTCTTAAGATTTTCCTTTTTTGTTAATGCACTAATGTTTAAGAAGTGTCTTAAATTGAATTTCAGATTTGTGTGTGGGTGGGAGTGGGTGAATTGTATTAAATTCATACATTCATTCTTTTGGCTCAGACATTACTGACCTAAAACAAATTGAGGCATTGGGTAAGTGCTTAAATTAGCTACTAAATGGCAAAAAATATTCTAAATATCACATTTTCCATTCTTCGGTATAATTTTAATGAATCACCTATGCTGCCAAACATTAACGCATAGATTGTCACAACACTCTATGTTTTAGTTCTTCTTTATGTGTATAGGACGGTGTGATGGTTCTGGTGGTGGGTGTGGCCGACGCTGCTCGCGATGTTTGGCTATGCTGCAGTCCCAGGGACCAAGTTGGAACACATTTCCACCTTCAAGCTTAGGTGGAAAAACGGCACCGAGACCCAGCAGCAGGACAACTTCTTGTCCAGACAACCAGCCCTGCTTCATCATTGAAGTAAGCCCTGTGAACAGGAGCGAGATGTACTTCTGCAGTGGATGTTATAGCGGAAAGAACATCCCCATCCTCACGTCTGCCGGAGTGCCCCCTCAAGTGGGTGTGTGACTTAACTCGATGGATGAATTGGACAGAATGTACTGTTACTAGAGGTCGACCGATATGGGTTTTTCAAGTCAAGGGTCAGGCGATGGCCGATATATGCTGCTGATTTTTTTTGGCCGATAATTGGACGTTTTCCCCTCTATTTGCATGGTAAAATATCACACTAATAATAACAAACGATACACAAAATTTCTCAATTTAGCATTTATTGAATACTCGAATACTTGAATACTGGAAACAATAACACATTTATAAACAATAAAAATAGCAGCATCAGAATCTCTGTTAGTGCACAATATAGCAGCAAACTCCTCATGTTTGACGGAAGGAAATTTGTAAACAATACAAAAAGGAATAAGCATGTTATCTTTAGTTGTAATCCCACTTCCAGTCCCTGAGTCTTACTCACCACACTCATACTTCACAGCAAACAGACAGCAGTTAATTAACCAGAAGAGAAAAATGCAAAAACACAACAGAACTTGTAAATAATAACAAACTAATAGACAATAAAAATAGCAGCATCAGAATCTCTATTAGTGCCAAATATAGCAGCAAACTCCTCATGTCTGACGGAAGGAAAATTTGTAAATACACAAAGGAATGAGCACATCTTCAGTTTTAATCCCATTTCCAGTCCCTGAGTCTTCCTCATCCCACAAGCAGGCAAGGCATGTCACCCCGGTTGTGTGACACTTATTTTATATAATAAAATAAGTGCCCCCTGCGGCCCCAGAGCCCGAGCAGCCGTCTCCGCTGCCTGCAGCTACCGCGCCCACGTCCGAGGCGCTTTCCCTGCCTGCAGCTCCCGGGCAGGCGCCCCCTCTGCAGCCTGCAGCTCCAGTCCCTGGCCCCACTCCAGTCCCTTCTCCCCCTGTGACTCTGGTACCCTCACCCCGACGAGCCCGACCCCGGCCGCAGGTCCTTATGTCTGTGTCCCATAAGGGGAGAGGACACAGACGCACGGCTGGGGTCCCACCCGCCCAGCCCCCTGGCTCGCCCTCCCTCGCCGGCGCTAGGGCTTGGTCGGCACCTGCGGGTCCTGGCCCTCCGGGTCGGCTGTCGTCTGCGGGTCCCCCTCCGCGGCCTCGTCGCCCTGCCTCGGTCCCTCCTCCGGCGTCTTATCGGTTGCCTGCGGGCCCCCCGACGGCGGCTCCTCATTCGCCTGCTGGTCCTCCCGCTCTGGCGTGTCGGAGGACGTCGCCGTCTGCTGCGGCTCCCCCTCTCTCCTTGCCCTCGCCAGGGTCCCTTCCAGCTCCTTCGTCCCCTTCCCTGGTCTCCCCTCCGACTCCCTCCTTCGTCCCTGCGTCTGTCCCTCACCCCGTCTCCTCGGCCCCTCCGGCTCCGGCCTCCCGGCCGCCTGCAGCCCTTCCGGCTGCCTCCCGTCGCCCGCTGGGTCTCCCTCGGGCTCCTCTTGGTTCCCCCTCCTTCTCTCCCTGGCCTCCCGTCTTTGTCCCTCCTGCCTCTGCTCCCCCTCGCTTTGTTCCTCCTGTCTCTGTCCCTCCTCTCTTTGTCCCTCGTCCCTCTGGCTTCTGCTCCTCTTTCCCCGATGTTCCCTTCGTTCACTCCCGGTCCTTTTGTCCTGCCTGTTCCCTCCGTGTCCCCCTTTCTGATCTGTTTCTCTGCCTTTCCTGTCTTATGTCAAGTCTTGTCCTGGCTCCTTCCCCTGTGCCAGTTCTGTCTGTCCGTTCTGTTCCCTGTCCCTCATTAATGAGGTTTTATATAGATATACATATATGCCCGGCTTGTCCGCTCCTCGTGTGTGCCACGCCCCCTGATTACCCACGTGTGCTTCCCTGATCGTCTCCTGCTTTGCCCGATTACTTTGATTAGTCATGACCTATTTTAAGTCCTGGTCTTACCTGTTTGCCCTGTCCGTCATTGTAGTTTGTCAATGCCTGCGTTCCGTCCTGCTCTACCCGCTCCGTTTCCCCGATTAAAGACCCGTTTTCACAAACACAAAAAAAACTATATGTATACATATACATACACTGAACAAAAATATAAACGCAACACTTTTGTTTTTGCTCCCATTTTTCATGAGATGGACTTAAAGATCTACAATTCATTCCAGATACACAATATTACCATTTCTCTCAAACATTTCTCACAAATCAGTCTAAATGTGTGATAGTGAGCACTTCTGCTTTGCTGAGATAATCCATCCCACCTCACAGGTGTGCCACATCAAGATGCTGATCTGACATCATGGGTAGTGCACAGGTGTACCTTATACTGCCCACAATAAAAGGCCACCCTGGAATGTGCAGTTTTGTCTCACAGCAAAATGCCACAGATGCCACAAGCATTGAGGGAGCGTGCAATTGGCATGCTGACAGCAGGAATGTCAACCAGATCTGTTGCTCGTGCATTGAATGTTCATTTCTCAACCATAAGCCGTCTCCAAAGGCGTTTCAGAGAATATGGCAGTACATCCAACCGGCCTCACAACCGCAGACCACGTGTAACCACACCAGCCCAGGACCTCCACATCCAGCAGGTTCACCTCCAAGATCGTCTGAGACCAGCCACTCAGACAGATGATGCACGGCCCCATGTTGCAAGGATCTGTACACAGTTCTTGGAAGCTGAAAATGTCCCAGTTCTTGCATGGCCAGCATACTCACCGGACATGTCACCCGTTGAGCATGTTTGGGATGTGCTTGACCGGCGTATACGACAGCGTGTACCAGTTCCCACTAATATCCAACAACTTCGCACAGCCATTGAAGAGGAGTGGACCAACATTCCACAGGCCACAATTGACAATCTGATAAACTCTATGCGAAGAAGATGTGTTGCATTGTATGAGGCAAATGGTGGTCACACCAGATACTGACCGGTTCTGAGTCCCCAGACCCCCAATAAAGCAAAAAACTGCACATTCCAGGGTGGCCTTTTATTGTGGGCAGTATAAGGTACACCTGTGCACTACCCATGATGTCAGATCAGCATCTTGATGTGGCACACCTGTGAGGTGGGATGGATTATCTCAGCAAAGCAGAAGTGCTCACTATCACACATTTAGACTGATTTGTGAGAAATGTTTGAGAGAAATGGTAATATTGTGTATCTGGAATGAATTGTAGGTCTTTAAGTCCATCTCATGAAAAATGGGAGCAGAAACAAGAGTGTTGCGTTTATATTTTTGTTCAGTATATATATTTATGGGTGTATCGAGACTAGATGGTCAGTATGGATAACTAAGGTGCACTAAAACTGGGTGAGCAGGCAAGGCATGTCACCCAGGTTGTGTGACAATTATTTTATATAAATGTATATATGTATATATATATTCCATCCACCATCCCTCCTTTACGGAGAACTGCGTTATTTTTATTGTCCATTACGAAAAAAATAAAAAAACTATATATATATATATATATATATATACATATATATTTATGGGTGTATCGAGACTAGATGGTCATTATGGATAACTAAGGTGCACTAAAACTGGGTGAGCAGGCAAGGCATGTCACCCAGGTTGTGTGACAATTATTTTATATAAATGTATATATATATATATATATTCCATCCACCATCCCTCCTTTACGGAGAACTGCGTTATTTTTCTTTTCTATTGCTAATAAAAAAACTATATATATGTACATATATATATATATATATATATATATATATATATATATATATATATATATATATATATATGGGTGTATCGAGACTAGATGGTCAGTATGGATAACTAAGGTGCACTAAAATTGGGTGAGCAGGCAAGGCATGTCACCCAGGTTGTGTGACAATTATTTTATATATATGCATATACATATTCCATCCACCATCCCTCCTTTATGGAGAACTGCGTTATTTTTATTGTCTATTGCAAAAAAAAAACAGAAAAACTATATATATATATATATATATATATATATATATATATATATATATATACATATATATTCATGGGTGTATCGAGACTAGATGGTCATTCTGGATAACTAAAGTGCACTAAAATTGGGTGAGCAGGCAAGGCATGTCACCCAGGTTGTGTGACAATTATTTTATATAAATGTATATATATATATATATATATATATATATATATATATATATATATATTCCATCCACCATCCCTCCTTTACGGAGAACTGCGTTATTTTTCTTTTTTATTGCTAATAAAAAAACTATATATATATACATATATATTTATGGGTGTATCGAGACTAGATGGTCATTATGAATAACTAAGGTGCACTAAAATTGGGTGAGCAGGCAAGGCATGTCACCCCGGTTGTGTGACAATTATTTTATATATATATTCCATCCACCATCCCTCCTTTACGGAGGACTGCTTTATTTTTAATATCCATTGCGAAAAAAAAACACAAGAAAAAGAAAAAATATCTATATATATACATATATATATATATATATATATATATATATATGGGTGTGTCGAGACTAGATGGTCAGTATGGATAACTAAAGTGCACTAAAATTGGGTGAGCAGGCAAGGCATGTCACCCAGGTTGTGTGACAATTATTTTATATATATATGTATATATATATTCCATCCACCATCCCTCCTTATGGAGAACTGCGCTATTTTTATTGTCTATTGCAAAAAAAAAAAAAAAAAAAAAACAATACATATATATACATATATATTTATGGGTGTATCGAGACTAGATGGTCATTATGAATAACTAAGGTGCACTAAAATTGGGTGAGCAGGCAAGGCATGTCACCCCGGTTGTGTGACAATTATTTTATATATATATTCCATCCACCATCCCTCCTTTACGGAGAACTGCGTTATTTTTATTGTCCATTGCGAAAAAAAAAAAAACTATATATATACATATATATTTATGGGTGTATCGAGACTAGTTGGTCATTATGGATAACTAAGTTGCACTAAAATTGGGTGAGCAGGCAAGGCATGTCACCCAGGTTGTGTGACAATTATTTTATATATATGTATGTATATATTCCATCCACCATCCCTCCTTTACGGAGAACTGCGTTATTTTTCTTTTCTATTGCTAATAAAAAAACTATATATATGTACATATATATATATATATTTATGGGTGTATCGAGACTAGTTGGTCATTATGGATAACTAAGGTGCACTAAAATTGGGTGAGCAGGCAAGGCATGTCACCCCAGTTGTGTGACAATTATTTTATATAAATGTATATATATATTCCCTCCACCACCCCTCCTTTACGGAGGACTGCTTTATTTTTAATATCCATTGCGAAAAAAAAACACAAGAAAAAGAAAAAAATATCTATATATATACATATATATATATATATATATATATATACATATATATATATATATATATATATATATACATATATATATATATATATATATATATATATATATATATATATATATGGGTGTGTCGAGACTAGATGGTCAGTATGGATAACTAAAGTGCACTAAAATTGGGTGAGCAGGCAAGGCATGTCACCCAGGTTGTGTGACAATTATTTTATATAAATGTATATATATATATATATATATATATATATATATATATATATATATATATTCCATCCACCATCCCTCCTTTACGGAGAACTGCGTTATTTTTCTTTTCTATTGCTAATAAAAAAACTATATATATGTACATATATGTATATATATATGGGTGTATCGAGACTAGTTGGTCATTATGGATAACTAAGTTGCACTAAAATTGGGTGAGCAGGCAAGGCATGTCACCCAGGTTGTGTGACAATTATTTTATATATATATGTATATATATATTCCCTCCACCACCCCTCCTTTACGGAGGACTGCTTTATTTTTTAATATCCATTGCGAAAAAAAAACACAAGAAAAAGAAAAAAATATCTATATATATATACATATATATATATATATATATATATATATATATATATATATATATATGGGTGTGTCGAGACTAGATGGTCAGTATGGATAACTAAAGTGCACTAAAATTGGGTGAGCAGGCAAGGCATGTCACCCAGGTTGTGTGACAATTATTTTATATAAATGTATATATATATATATATATATATATATATATATATATATTCCATCCACCATCCCTCCTTTACGGGAGAACTGCGTTATTTTTCTTTTCTATTGCTAATAAAAAAACTATATATATGTACATATATATATATATATATATATGGGTGTATCGAGACTAGTTGGTCATTATGGATAACTAAGTTGCACTAAAATTGGGTGAGCAGGCAAGGCATGTCACCCAGGTTGTGTGACAATTATTTTATATATATATGTATATATATATTCCCTCCACCACCCCTCCTTTACGGAGGACTGCTTTATTTTTAATATCCATTGCGAAAAAAAAACACAAGAAAAAGAAAAAATATCTATATATATACATATATATATATATATATATATATATATATATATATATGGGGTGTGTCGAGACTAGATGGTCAGTATGGATAACTAAGGTGCACTAAAATTGGGTGAGCAGGCAAGGCATGTCACCCAGGTTGTGTGACAATTATTTTATATAAATGTATATATATATATATATATTCCATCCACCATCCCTCCTTTACGGAGAACTGCGTTATTTTTCTTTTCTATTGCTAATAAAAAAACTATATATATATGTACATATATATATATATATGGGTGTATCGAGACTAGTTGGTCATTATGGATAACTAAGTTGCACTAAAATTGGGTGAGCAGGCAAGGCATGTCACCCAAGTTGTGTGACAATTATTTTATATATATGTATATATATATTCCATCCACCATCCCTCCTTTATGGAGAACTGCGTTATTTTTATTGTCTATTGCAAAAAAAAAAACAAAAAAAACTATATATATATACATATATATTTATGGGTGTATCGAGACTAGATGGTCATTATGAATAACTAAGGTGCACTAAAACTGGGTGAGCAGGCAAGGCATGTCACCCAGGTTGTGTGGACAATTATTTTATATATATGTATATATATATTCCATCCACCATCCCTCCTTTACGGAGAACTGCGTTATTTTTATTGTCTATTGCAAAAAAAAAAACAAAAAAAACTATATATATATACATATATATATATGGGTGTATCGAGACTAGAAGGTCATTATGCATAACTAAAGTGCACTAAAATTGGGTGAGCAGGAAAGGCATGTCACCCCAGTTGTGTGACAATTATTTTATATATATGTATATATATATATATATATTCCCTCCACCACCCCTCCTCTACGGAGGACTGCTTTATTTTTATTTCCATTGCAAAAATAAAAAATTTTAAAACACAAAAAAAAAAAAAACGAAAATAATAATAATAAAAATAATTTTGAATGTGTATTCAAATAAGTTTGAATGTGTGTGAACTATATATAAATATATATATACACATGCATATACAGAAATATATACACACACACACATATATATATATACACACACACACACAGACACACACTCACATAAACACATACACACACTGTGTACAGTCTTATGCAAAGGTTTGGCACCCCTTGACAAATAACATCTTTTCAATTACAAAAGCAACAATATCAGTTAATACAGTCTCTTTAGGAACTGGGGGAAAAATACACAATATTTTCAGCAAACATTGATGAATAGTTACTTTTTATGCCATAAATTGAACAAAATTACAAAATAAAAACATTATTATGGCACTCTGCAAAAGTTTGGGCACCCTACGTAATCAGTACTTAGTAACACCTCCTCTGCCAGATATCACAGCTTACAAGCGCTTCTTATAGCCAGCTGAAAGGCTTTCAGTTCTTGTACTTGGATTTTCTCACATTCTTCCTTGCAAAAGGCTTCTAGTTCTGTAATATTCTAATATATCAAGGGCTGTATTGTCAAATAGGAGATCGGCAGCATTCTCCCACCTGAGAAAACTGTACTACAATGCCCTTGATAGTGTGTAGAAACACACTCGTCAGCTCTAGTCCTCCTGTAACAACGCAAAAGGACTGGCAACCCTCAGGTATTTATGCGTGCGATTGTATGATAAATTCACCCTGACAGTCTCACACTTCTCTTGGTACCAACAGGTCTCATGGAATATATAAAAGGCAACTGCAACAATTATACTCGGCACTAAACATCGAGGCACGGAAATGCAGCAGAGCTTGTGTATTTCTCAGGATGCATTCTAGTAAAATGCCCGGAAAATGAGCTAAAGACATATTTCAAGGGGCACTATATAAAAACCGATGGAAATTTTACTGATTAAATAAAAGGAAAAGCATCGTTTGAAAAATCACAAATGTTTCTAAGATTCAATGCATCGCTTTTTGACCACATCATAGCGATGAACACATCATTGTTCCTGACAATGTCCTAATACAGAAATAAAACTTTATGTTGGTAAACTCAAAAAGCCTTCAGCTGTCACACTGGCTAACGATCTCAAACGATTATAAAGCAGCATTTTGAAAAGCGCTGTTTTAAAATAACAGATACAACACTTACCTTGTCTTCTGGCCAAATGCTTTTCACGGCTTGGCACTCCAACGGTGCTGAAACGAAATTTGTATTTCCTCCTACCTCGTTGGCCCTTCAGTTCTTCTTTTCTCCCTTTGGATGTTTTTTTCCTTCTTCTTTGGATATTGTTTTTTATTTTTGTTTGTTTTTTTTTACTTTGCATGTTTTTCCTTCTTCGGATATTATTTTTTTGGCTTATTTTTTTTAGACGATGTTTTTTTCGTCTTCTTTAAAAATTGATTTTTTCGTCTTCTTTAAATATTGTTTTTTTTTTCATCCTTTTGATGTTGTTTTACGGAACAAGAGCCGTACAGTGCTACTCTATCAGGAGGTAGCGCCAACTGAACGCCTTGAAGCAGTACCCAGCTCTTTTATAGGGAGCGTCAACCCGAAGTCAAGTTCTAGAACGTTGCACTCAATTTTCATTGGTTTCCCAGCTATGCTGTCAGAATAATGTTTGCTGATTGGTCGAAAATTTTAAAACGTACCCGAGTACTGTAAAAAAAACTCAAGATCTTGCTACCCTACGGAGCACCCATAAGGTGATTTTTTTTATACGTTATATGCAGCTATTTGTAGCAGGCCGTAATTAGACTAATCCACCCTTTGTCAATAAAGCCAACAAGAGAACAGGTAGCCCAAAGTTTGCTCAGGTACACGCCACAGCACAACCTTAAAAACACATCCAGCACAAATCACACTAGTGAATGACACAGCAAATCACAGCAATAAAAAAGACCCCTATGGGCAATCCAGCACCCAGACTACAGGTGCCAAAAGGCCCAGCCTGCCTAATAATGAACCCAAAATATACATACAACAAAGAAAAAGACACAAACAAAAAAGAAAATAAAACTAGCCAGCTGCTCCCACTAAACCCCGCTCCCGAGGCCACTAAGCCGGCTGGCTTGATAATACACGATACAACCTCAGATAAAACATATTAAAGCAACACCAGGGAGGTTTACAACCTGATCCTTAAAATTATCGACCCGTAATTCCACCTTGAAAACCCCTAAAGAACAGTAGTTTACCCCATGACTCACTGCCCCATTCAAACAAAAAAAAACAGGTTTTTGGGGTAACCTTTAGGTCAGCTCTTCAAAACCAGGTATGAGGACTCTTCAGCTAATCAGTCCTCTAATTAGAAATCTAATTAGGGAGTTGCAGCGAAAACCTGCATACACACCGGCCCTTTGCGGATAAGATTGTTCACCCCTGAAACAAGCAAACAGAAAGGCTGCTACACTGCAAATTCAATATGCCCGCCGATGCTCCACCAAATCTATCAGGACCCTGCCTGTCTTTCCCGTGCCTGCTCCTTTGCCAATATGCCCTACCATCGGAACATGCACAGCCATCTCGCCCCGGCTATGCCTCCAGTCCGAACTGCAGTTCCTATACCTGCCTATAATTGCCTGGCTACAATCCATCCCCCAAAATGAAATTGATGACCCAACGATCACAGCTAAGAATTCTATCCCCAAACCACTGGTCTTCCTCCCCAACCGAACGATCATTCACTGACCGTGGTAACTTATAAGGGTTGGTATGATGACCAGTGGTGGACCTCACCGAACGTTTTAACTGGTCTCTACACCTCGGGGGGGACATAACCTCCTCCATTATACGAGGCCTACTTGTGGATGCTCTATTGCGACCCCTCCCACCAGCCCTGTCCCCGTAAAATCAAGTCCTCATCCGATTCCATTTCTGTTGCCCCTGTGGGCAACCCAGACTCAGGAGACATTACCAGAACATCTTCCCCTGACATAACAACCCCCTGTGGTACTGGACGCAACTCTGTTCGGTGAACTTGACGGACAACCCCGTCCCCCTCCATTGGAGTTGCAGAGTAAACTGCACCCTGATCTTGGGGACACCGAACTACCATATACAAACAGGCATCCCAATGATCCTGTATTTTACCTCGAACATGGTTCCGCAAACACACCAGCTGACCTTCATCAAACCCCTAATCATTAACCAACTCATTGTGTTTCCGATTTCGTGGTGTGGCTTGTTCCTCCAACTAAGCCTTCACATACTCTTGAAGCACCTGCAAACTTTCCTGATGGTTTTGTACCCATTCCTCCAAAGGTCCACCATACTGACTGATCCCGGCAGGAGCCTGAAGATAGTGTATCGGTAATCGAGGCTCACAGCCAGACCTTAAATAAAAAGGCATCATCCAGTCATTTGGTGGGGTGTAGTATTGTAAGCTTCTCTGCTGGAGGAAGTGTGTGAAGCAAATTGTGCAAAAAAAATATTAAAGCAACACCAGGGAGGTTTACATCTAGATCCTTAAAATGATCGACCTGCAATTCCACCTTGAAAATCCAATTACCATATAAAGGATACAAGATGTAAAGATGACAAATGACATGGCACACATTTGTTGTTTAGACTGTTGTGTCAGGTTAATTGAAAGCTGAAGGATCTTAGTGTTTACTAGTCTAAGTAACAGAATGTCTAAACACTGTGCTTGCCTTTATGGGTTTTTAAGCAGAACATATAGGTATAGAAACATATTAACATTACGTTTCACGATTCACTGACTGGAGAATAGGAGAATATACACATCAATATTACTACTTAAGTTAACTAACCCTAATCCCAACCCCTATTGGCACGGAGCCCGCCAGGGTTCAGGTGAGATATAAATCTGTAATCTGTATCAATGGTTTTGCTATCCATACCCACCCTATTAATGTTAGCTTCCCAGGGTTTCTTGTTAGACAAGCTCTGTGTCTCTCTATACCCCCATTTACTGCACGACTGATTGTCCATTTATAAAGAATCAAATAGGGTGAAGATGGTTTTAGTTTACAATTACTCTGGAAGGTGACCAGATTAAAAAAAACTAAATACCATGCCTACGTGTATGTAATCTCCATCACAGTCCCCATTTTCCCCATAATCCTCGTTTTGATAGTGCCAATTTGTGTAATGTGAGTTTTTTTTTTTTTTTAAAAACTGTTATAGAAGAACATACTGGATGCCACATGTGTACAATTACCCCTTTCTAATTAGGGGGGTCCGTTGTGTCAGCTACAGCCTTTACTAACATACACATAAGTATACAGTCTTACAGCACTTTTGTTTTCCTTTTGTATTTAATGGTTTTCCATTTAGGGGGCAGCATGGTGGTGCAGTGGTTAGCACTGTTGCCTCACACCTCTAGGGCCCGGGTTCGAGTCTCCACCTGGGTCACATGTGTGTGGAGTTTGCATGTTCTACCCATGTCATCGTGGGGTTTCCTCCGGGTACTCTGGTTTCCCCCACAGTCCAAAAACATGCTGAGGCTAATTGGAGTTGCTAAATTGCCCATAGGAGTGTATGCGTGAGTGAATAGTGTGTGAGTGTGCCCTGCGATGGGCTGGCCCGCCATCCTGAGTTGTTCCCTGTCTCGTGCCCATTGCTTCCGGGATAGGCTCCAGACCCCCCGCGATCCAGTAGGATAAGCGGTTTGGAAAATGGATGGATGGATGGACAGTTTTCCATTTGAGGAATTAGCAAAAAACTGCAGTGCATGATGGGTAGGATCTAAAGGCTGCCTAACGCCCTTAATTTGTTTGCAATTTCGCCAGGTAGGCTACCTTCTTTAAACTGCGTTTTGCTAGACTACACATTTCGAGATGTTTTATTGTAGTCTTGGTAAATATATATATATAGTTTAGCCTAACCCAGCCACTTAAGGGAGCAAGCCAGCTCAGGTAGGTGCCAGTCCCAAGCCCGGATTAATGGAGAGGGTTGGCGTCAAGAAATAAAGAGAAATAAAGACAACTAATACTCCTAGTTTGCGAGATCTGACTGCAATGGCAGCACTGCTACAAGGGTGTGGATAAATCTATACAAATATCACCTGCATGCACATTACTTCTTTTACAATAACCAACTCCTGATCCATACTGTTAGTCGTGAAAAAAAAAACTATCGTGTACATAGAGGCCCTGTGTAAAAAGATAACTGCCAAGGAAAAGATCAAAAACATTTATTTCAAGGATACAAAGTTTTTATGGTCATGTACAGTGTACAGTGCAATTCTTATTTGATTAACTTGAATGTCTCCACAGACTAGACGATTAAACAAATAAAGCAGCGCAACATTACAATAACTAATAACAAATAAACAAAGCTCACGAGTACTATTACAGTATTTATATCATTTATTTAAACTTAATTTTACCAGGTAAATTAACTACAAAGCAGTTACCACTGCTTTACCTGCTTCTCGGGAGAAATAGCAGATATACGTCATGTATGTGACTAAATTCTTAAGCCAATAAGGGCAAAGTTGTGTCGTAATGGAGGCGGATCCAGTTTGTGCAGCCGGTTAAAGACACTACGGGCATGTAAATGGAGAACGAAATTATAGTTATACCGAATCTCCTACACACAATACCAAGGTTACCAACTTTGGTCAGCTGACCGGAGTGAGACGTTCAATTCCCGTAAGATTTCTTTGCGCCAGCCTGAGAGTCTGAAAACACGTCACACCAGATGCATGAGAGATGGAAACCTGGGATATTCAGTCGAATCAGATCAAATATGATGCTAAGTTAGTACTAAGTTAAAATATGTTCCGGACTTGTAACATGCACCCATGATTTGGAACAGTCAGCAGGCTGTCTCTGGCCACGCCCCCTACACTCGGTCCGGCCCCTGGCTTTTCCTGAATTCTGATTCCTTTAGATAAACATTGACTTCATTGATATTGTTATTGATTTATCGACAGACCATCATACTTTTTAGACGTTATAATAACAACACTCTATTGATCCCCAAAGAGAGAAATTCTCTCCTTGCCTGCCCCCTCTTACTGTCCATGATACACAAGCACATATGTAGAAAAACGTCAGCTTGGAAGCCAAGGCTGGACTTAACCTACTCTATTCTGGTATTCTGTTCTCCCAAGTAAGGCATCCCAAGTTCGAATCCAACTTCCGACAAAAGTTCTTCAATCGCTACAGCACAATTTGAGCCACTGATCGGCTTTAATTGCTTTGTTTTATTTTTGCGTTTCAGGCAAAACTACATAACACTTAAAGACACTTCGGGCATGCAAATGGAGAACGAAATTATAGTTATACCGAATCTCCTACACACAATACCAAGGTTACCAACTTTGGTCAGCTGGCCGGAGTGAGACGTTCAATTCCCGTAAGATTTCTTTGCGCCAGCCTGAGAGTCTGAAAACACGTCACACCAGATGCATGAGAGATGGAAACCTGGGATATTCAGTCGAATCAGATCAAATATGATGCTAAGTTAGTACTAAGTTAAAATATGTTCCGCACTTGTAACATGCACCCATGATTTGGAACAGCAGCATACCTGTCAAGGTTTGGATTTGAAAATAAAGGAAATTTTCCGGCACCCGCCGTGAGCCATCCCACCACCGCAACCAGGCTCCAGTATCCCTTACATTTTAAGACAGGAAATATAAAATAATATAAATTATATAAAATATAATATAAATATAAATATAAATATATAAAATATATAAAATATATAAAATATATAAAATATATAAAATATATAAAATATATAAAATATATTTTTGGCCACAACCGGGATTCGAACCCCGGTCTCCCGTGTGAAAGGCGGTGAACTTACCACTACACTATCCAGCAACTATATAATGTAATATATATATATATATATATATATATTATTATAAGGGAGATTTACGGGAAAATACTAATACGGGAGGACGGCGGGAAAGAGAAGTAAAATACGGTAGTTTCCCGGCCAAAACGGGAGACTTGACAGCTATGGTCAGCAGGCTGTCTCTGGCCACGCCCCCTACAGTCGGTCCGGCCCCTGGCTTTTCCAGCGTGTTCGCGAAAACGACTTCATTTATTTTCTTATTGATTTATCGACAGACCATCATGCTTTTTAGACGTTATAATAACAACACTCTATTGATCCCCAAAGAGAGAAATTCTCTCCTTGCCTGCCCCCTCTTACTGTCCATGATACACAAGCACATATGTAGAAAAACGTCAGCTTGGAAGCCAAGGCTGGACTTAACCTACTCTATTCTGGTATTCTGTTCTCCCAAGTAAGGCATCCCAAGTTCGAATCCAACTTCCGACAAAAGTTCTTCAATCGCTACAGCACAATTTGAGCCACTGATCGGCTTTAATTGCTTTGTTTTATTTTTGCGTTTCAGGCAAAACTACATAACACTTAAAGACACTTCGGGCATGCAAATGGAGAACGAAATTATAGTTATACCGAATCTCCTACACACAATACCAAGGTTACCAACTTTGAGATGGAAACCTGGGATATTCAGTCGAATCAGATCAAATATGATGCTAAGTTAGTACTAAGTTAAAATATGTTCCGCACTTGTAACATGCACCCATGATTTGGAACAGCAGCATACCTGTCAAGGTTTGGATTTGAAAATAAAGGAAATTTTCCGGCACCCGCCGTGAGCCATCCCACCACCGCAACCAGGCTCCAGTATCCCTTACATTTTAAGACAGGAAATATAAAATAATATAAATTATATAAAATATAATATAAATATAAATATATAAAATATATAAAATATAAAATAACCATTTGTCATTTATTTTCTATTAATTTTTCATGTTCACTCATGCGGCTCTGTCATTCACTAATGACTTGGATTTTTCATGCCGACTGACATCGTTCCTTCCCCGTGGGAGACAAATCTTACAGAACGCGTGACCCATCCTGCTCCTCTTCAGGAAAGTAAATTCGTCATCTTCGTCATCACCCCTTAAAACAATTACTGAAGCGAGACGGCGCACGCGTTACGGCGACAGATTTAAATTGTGAGTGCACTATATCTCGTCGCAAATGGTGCTTAACCACGGCGGGTCTCAAGCACAGGAGACTCCCAATTTCTAAATGACACACACTTGGCTCACAGCGCAAAGTTGTGTTAAACTTGCTTTGTCTAAAGCAGGCACACACATACGAGTATGATCCTGATAGGTAACTAAGCTATCGGTCTTATGTCCAAGCGCAACATAATTTAGGTTAGAACCTCATAACAAGTATTCCCGTTCGCTAATAGAGAGATCTCTCCCAGGATATATAGAAACGGAGACACTCGTCCGAATTGAACCTGGAAACAAAGCGCTACATCTGAGAATCTCGTCAGACATAGGGTTAAAGTTTACTGCAGTTTAATACGAAAGAACTACAATGAAATCACCGAAAATAAAACAAAATAATATAACTACTAATAATAGAAATAAAAATAACTATAATAAGCCCATATGATCCCGCTTAAATGCCTTCAGATTGCCATGAGTGCGACTTTTGCAACCAGTTGACAGTAGCGCTTCTTCACTGCACGTTCGGTCATAAAAAGTTTAAATTGTGTGCTCAGAATAAGTTTAAACCTTGTGCCTTGTGATTATTAACCAATTTTTATGCTGAATGGTCGGCTCAAACTCAATTGCGAAACACCGTGAGTCTGTTAATGTGTGACTTAAATGGAACTCATTAATAACCAGTATCACATAATAACCTGGGTTAGAATAGAAGGCTTGTCCAACGAGCTGCGTCACCAGGTAATGTAAACGATCGGTAGCGAAGCTCCCCTCACGGCCAATGAGAGAGAGTCTCGCGATATTTCAGGCGAATTTGAGGTTTCAGAGCGTAGATCGCACAGGCAGGGATTCTTGTGAGCACTCAATGAACGGAGGCTGAAGTTGTGTAAAAGACATGCATTTATTCCTATAACTAACATAAGACAGACATTACACCTAACAAACAATAAACACGAAATAACGGAGTGGACACAAACAATGTAATCATGAAAATGCAATGACCAGATTTAAAATGAGTAACCTTAAAAGGGAAAATACTGTTCTGCAAAGCAAGCAATTTGTGGAAATACTGTCCTAAAGTAATATAGCAGGTGAATAGGAGTTTAGGTTGTTATAAATGAAAGGAAGTTTGTTTACTTGGTTGCAGAGTGGGGGGGGGGGGGGTCTTGGCAGTTGGTTGCGGAGGCTGATGAGCTGATGGGTGATGGCACTCAGGGAGGCGCGGTGTTTGCAGCGGTTGTTGGAGTGGAGCCCCTCTGATTCCCTCTCCTGGTGAAGCTTGGGCTTGGTTGCAGTTCTCTGTCCAGCTGGGTCTTCACTGATAGGCTTCAGGAGGGCTTCTTGTGGGCTTCTCTTCTCTTGGGCTGATGTTCTCTGCCTCTCTTCGTGCTGATGGTCTTTTGTTTTCTCCTCCCTTCTGTTTCTCCTCTCCTGGCTTTGTTCTGAGGTGCCAGGTTTTATAGTGTAAAGTTCGTGAATAGGAGTGACCAGGAATTCGACTCCTGGACCAATGGCTGACCATCCATTTGGCGGGCTTTCGGAAGGGGGTCTGTATCAGTCCTTTTGAGATTTATGACCAGAGTGATTTCCCTTGTATTGATGATTTTCGTTAGGCTGGTGTAACTTTTGATATATTCACTTTCGTGGTAACCACTGACCAGATTTGGAAACTGGAGTGATTTTCCATCGGTTTGATACCAAACATGCCATAGCAGCCTAGCGGTTCACACCTCATACCATCTGTAATGATTAATTAATGATTACTTATATTATGTCGTTATGTTATATTACTCACACCTTATTTTATGCCTCACAATCTATATAATTGTAAATATACTGTGTAGCTGCTGGCGCGTTCCAAACTAAATCTCATTGTACTTACAATGTCAATAAAAACATCCATCCATCCATCTAGGCAGGCCAGTGTCGCCTCCATCCTTCCTGAAGTCAGTGATTCCTTTGTCTTTGTGCTGTTTAGTGCCAAATTGTTTGCTGAACTCCAACCTATCAGTTTCTGGACCTCATCTCTGTAAGCTGACTCATAAGAACCAAAGAGATTTACAAATGAGAGGAGGCCATTCGGCCCATCAAGCTCCTTTGAGGAGAACTTAGCTAATAGCTCAAAAATCTTATCTAGCTCTGATTTAAAAGAACCCAGGGTTTTAGCTTGTGTTACAATAACAGGAAGACTATTCCATACTCTAACTACACGCTGTGTACAGAAATGCTTCATCAAATTCGTTTTAAAATGTTCTCCAGCTAATTTCCACTTATGGCCACGAGTTCTGGTATTTAAACTAACATTGAAATAGCCATTTGGCTGAACAGCATCCAGACCTGTTAGAATCTTAAACACCTGGATTATGTCCCCCCTTAGTCTCCTTTGCTCGAGGCTAAACAGATTCAGCTCAGCTAACCTCTCCTCATTAGACATTCCTCTAAGACCAGGAATCATTCTCGTTGCCCTACGTTGCACCTTTTCCAAGGCAGCAATGTCCTTCTTAAGGTATGGTAACCAAACCCGCACACAATATTCTAGGTGGGGTCTTACCAAGGAATTATATTATCGTAGCATCACTTGCCTTGTCTTAAACTCCACACACCTAGAGATGCAATGTGCCTTCTCGCGTGGTGTTCCTGCAGAGGGAGTCTGTGAGTGCTGGAGATTGGGGGAGGGGGCAGTGTGGCTATGTCTGCTCTGTGTTCCTCCAGACGAGCAAAGAAGCTGTTTAGCTCCTTTGCTAAAAGGGCGTTGCTGTTAACAGTGACGGTGTTGTTGCCTTTGAAGTTTGTAATGTGTTGTATTCCCTGCCACACCCACTGTGGGTTGTTGTATGTGAAGTAGACCTCTATTTTCTGTTTCTCTGCCTGCCTGGCAACCTTGATGCCCCTATTCAGGTTAGCTCTGGCTGCACTCTGTGTTCTTGACTGCGCTGTCTTGTCCTGTAGTATTGTATTGTTGCTCTTGTGTTTATCTTGCACTTTCTCCCTCTGTTTGTGCTCCTTTCACTCTGTATAGTTCTATCTTGCCCGCACTTGTGTCATCTTGTGTTGTTTCTGTTTTTCTTCTTTGTGTTGCACCGTGGTCCAGGAGGAACAATGTTTCCTTTCACTGTGTACTGTGTATATTGCTGAAATAACAATAAACCCACTTGACCACCTGCCTCAATTCATCCTGAAGAGTTTTCCAATGTTGTTCAAAGGTCTGTTTGTTTCGAGTGAAGGACACGCCCCTGGACGTGCTGGATAAGGGGACCACAGATCAGTGTCCTCAGTCCTGCTTCTCCCTTCAAAGCTGAGAGGAAGATGACCCGCCTGCTGCTTCTGGTTTTGGCTTATGGAGCTCTGCTTATCTCCACAGAGGCCCAGCAAGATTACCACAGTCTCCCTGCACTCACAAGACGGCCATTAAACTCGCAGTCGAAAATGCTCATCAAGGAACCCGTCAGCACATGAATTTCTATAACATCCAGGGCCGTCCGAAGGTAACTGCTGAGAAAGTGTTTACAAAAGTGTGAAACTTTCATCATCTGCAAGCTGAACTAATGAGTATCACATTGATTTTGATGTTTTAATTTCAATGCATATGATGCTTAATGTCTCTTCACAATGAAAGTGATGGTTGTATATCTCAGCCCTGGTCAATTTTACCTTCTCACAGTTTCTCTCTGAATCTGCTGCAGTCAAGTCTGTGACAGTTTGCCATTTTTTGGGTGATTATTGTTTGTTATATTGCCTTTAAAACAGTTGTAGGCAATTTTGTATATAACGTGTTTATGTGATTTAGATCAGCAGTGAATACATTGACATTGAGATTCTCTTGAGAGCAACAAAATGTCCAAAGTCAACTGCAACAGACCATCGGGCTGACTGTATTTTCATGGACAAGAGGGTAAGTAAAGAGTCACTGTGACTGTGAGCATTGGACATATCAGTTAGCAAATTAATTTAGGTTCATGTTAACTTTTTTGATGCCCTGCGGGGGAAAGTTAGCCAACAATAAAGTAACAAATACATAGGTGGCCTCAAAGAGCCAGTTCCTTCACCTTATTCTCAAATTTTAGTAGGTTTACAGGCTTAAAGGCTGGATTACCAGGCAGAAGCAAATGCTAATCATCTGAGGGGTGACCTGTAGATTATGCTTCGAGCTATGAACCCTAGCTGGCCTTATTTAAAGACCTGTGGGCTGTACTACAAAGCGGGTTTTACATACCCAGAGTTAACTCAATCGAGCCAGGTTAACTAAAACTCATTGTTGAAATCAGCCTTAAATGGCAGTGTGGTGTTTTGTGGTGAAAGGGCAGGACTTAACTCTTGTTTTAATTAGAAAGCCAGTAATTAAACCTGGTCAGAGCAGGGTAGATGTGCAGTGTGAATTACCCTTTAAATTTACCTCTTTAAATAGTGAACTACAGGACCACTTAGCTTGATCGGAGGACAGTATTTTAATACAGAGCAGTGTTCAGTTAAACGGGATTTGTTGTTCATACTTTTAGATGAACTTGCTTTGTATAATATAGCCTTATGGTGACCCTGCTTTGGAAGCTCTTTCCTCTAAAATTGTTCTGTGTCATTAAACCCTGCACTCCAGCAGCTCTGCCTTAAATCATTAGATATATCTTTACTACACCTTCTCTCACTGTATTTATTGCCCACCACTCTTTAAATACTGTTTTTGTGTGTCTGTGTGTTTTTGCAGCCATTCATTAACTGTAGAGTTTGCAGCAGACGGTCTGGTAATGATCTTACACATCCATCAAATGACTGTGTACCAAACAAGAAAGTGGATGAAGTAAGTGTAGAGAGTCTTAGCATTATGGAAATGTAACAGGTGTGTGAATTGTGTCTAAACATGTGGTTAAACTTTGATTGTGTTTGTACATGCAAAAATTTGATCAGAGTACTGTTTATTAATGACAATGTTACTTTTAATCTGAACAACAGTGGCAGCACCAAGGAAAAGCTTGGGGGGGGGGGGCTCTAGCTCCTCCTCCAATGACCATAGTACCCCCACAGCACCCCCAAAATATTGGTTTCATTTTTTCTTTAACTATCTGTAAAATCTGTATATTGTGTAAGACATTTTTGCGGTTTTTACAGCATACTTGTAGTGTATTTTTTCTTCAAAGTACACATAGAGGCTCTGTGAGCTAGACGTTAGAATTTCATATTTTATCCTATTTTATCCATGCTGTAGCTTATCGTGCTGTGTGCTTCTATACACCATCTACATAAGCTGAAAAGCTAAAGCACCCGGTCTAAATAATCTCACTCCCCTATAGCACCTGTAGCATTAAGTCACTGGCGCTGCCACTGCTGAATAAACGACTCCAATCTGACTAAACCGCTTAACTTTTCCTCCCCATGTTACATTTCAGGACAAACGACGTAATATGTGTCCTTCTGATAAACCTCTTCTCAGACCTAAAACTGCCTTGGCTTCCAAGGACACTAAAGAAGCTGAAGGAGACCGTCTGGCTGTTTCTGATGGCTGATGGTCCTGCAATGTGGACCAGAGGAGGAAACTGGGAGGGAAAATGCTTTGCTTTATATCATGCCCACCCAAAGCCCCCAGTGAGTAAGCCATAGGCGCCGATAGCATGGAAAAACTCCCAAGAAGGAAGAAACCTTGGGAGGGACCAAACTCAAAGGGGGAGCCCATCCTCCTGGGGCCGGCAAAGTGTAGGTGCAGGATCACAAAAAAACTTGACGAGAGAAACGAGAGAATTCGACTGTCCCTCACAAAAACTGTAAAGTTTTAGTGGCTAAATTGCTTTTTCTATGCCTTTTCAAACAGGAGGAGATTTGTTTGGCTATACGTAGAAATTTTCTATACAATTTAGACAGCACAGAATCATTAACCTACTTTAATGCATTTATTAATACAACCACATATTTCACACATTTTGACATCAGTCATGCAGTGAAGATACAGTCTCTTTATTTCTTGACGCCAACCCTCCCCATTAATCCGGGCTTGGGACCGACACCTAGTTGAGCTGGCTTTCTCCCTTAAGTGGCTGGGTTAGGCTAAACTATGTACATATTTATGAAGACTACTATAAATTTATAAAGACCTCCCTAAATATGTAGTCTAACAAAACGCAGTTTAAAGAAGGTAGCCTACCTGGTAAACAAAGAAATTAAAAGGCCCACAGCATATAATCGGGCTATATCCAAGCAGTTTTTAAGAACGTAACCTACATGGCGAAATTGAATTACTTTCTGGACCAACAAACGCAACCAGACATGAACATTATGCACCTTCCTAGTCTTGATGTATGTCGTCATACAGATGAGGACGTTAAGGCAGCCTTTAGGTCCGACCCATCATGCACTGCAGTTTTTTGCAAATTCCTCAGATGGAAAACCATTAAATACCTCTTCTATTACCTTATATTACCTTATATTCATGTAATAAATATACAAATATCAATTAGTTGGAAATCAGCCAGACAGACGTAATTACTACAAATGGTTTCCACTGTATTTGTGACTCTGAGTGCCGCAGGCTTGGATGCAGTGCCGCACCATTTTGTAAGGCATGCACTGGCCAATCATGTAGCACTTCTCTCATAAATATTAATGAGACATCACCTACCACCCTGCAAAAAAGAAATTTGCCGCTCGTCCCTCTGCACATGAACCAACATGGCTGTGTCAACCAGCGGAGCTCCGGAGCCTCTGGAGAAACACGCGGCAAAAAAGGCTCGCATACGGTCTTCCAGAGTTTGGGAATACTTCAGTCATGACACCTTTTCTGCGCCTCTACTGTAGCTGGCGTTAATGACGCTGTTTCAGCCATTTTATATTTTCTGTTTACTTATTCTGTCATGTAAGACTGAGACAAATTATCGTTTACGACTATTCTTACACACTGTAGCCTGACTTGCTGACTTAAGTAAGCTTAACTATAAGCTACCTTTGCTAGTGTTTGTGAATAACATGTTTCTCTAGTTATGAAATTATTCCATGTTTTAGCATCTGTTTCAACATTAAAGTCAAATTGGTATATTGAAATATGTAAAAACTATTGAACTATTAGCTTAAGTCTAACATAGAAAATCCTACTGAATCTCTTAAGATTTTCCTTTTTTGTTAATGCACTAATGTTTAAGAAGTGTCTTAAATTGAATTTCAGATTTGTGTGTGGGTGGGAGTGGGTGAATTGTATTAAATTCATACATTCATTCTTTTGGCTCAGACATTACTGACCTAAAACAAATTGAGGCATTGGGTAAGTGCTTAAATTAGCTACTAAATGGCAAAAAATATTCTAAATATCACATTTTCCATTCTTCGGTATAATTTTAATGAATCACCTATGCTGCCAAACATTAACGCATAGATTGTCACAACACTCTATGTTTTAGTTCTTCTTTATGTGTATAGGACGGTGTGATGGTTCTGGTGGTGGGTGTGGCCGACGCTGCTCGCGATGTTTGGCTATGCTGCAGTCCCAGGGACCAAGTTGGAACACATTTCCACCTTCAAGCTTAGGTGGAAAAACGGCACCGAGACCCAGCAGCAGGACAACTTCTTGTCCAGACAACCAGCCCTGCTTCATCATTGAAGTAAGCCCTGTGAACAGGAGCGAGATGTACTTCTGCAGTGGATGTTATAGCGGAAAGAACATCCCCATCCTCACGTCTGCCGGAGTGCCCCCTCAAGTGGGTGTGTGACTTAACTCGATGGATGAATTGGACAGAATGTACTGTTACTAGAGGTCGACCGATATGGGTTTTTCAAGTCAAGGGTCAGGCGATGGCCGATATATGCTGCTGATTTTTTTTAGCCGATAATTGGACGTTTTCCCCTCTATTTGCATGGTAAAATATCACACTAATAATAACAAACGATACACAAAATTTCTCAATTTAGCATTTATTGAATACTCAACTTGGAAACAATAACACATTTATAAACAATAAAAATAGCAGCATCAGAATCTCTGTTAGTGCACAATATAGCAGCAAACTCCTCATGTTTGACGGAAGGAAATTTGTAAACAATACAAAAAGGAATAAGCATGTTATCTTTAGTTGTAATCCCACTTCCAGTCCCTGAGTCTTACTCACCACACTCATACTTCACAGCAAACAGACAGCAGTTAATTAACCAGAAGAGAAAAATGCAAAAACACAACAGAACTTGTAAATAATAACAAACTAATAGACAATAAAAATAGCAGCATCAGAATCTCTATTAGTGCCAAATATAGCAGCAAACTCCTCATGTCTGACGGAAGGAAAATTTGTAAATACACAAAGGAATGAGCACATCTTCAGTTTTAATCCCATTTCCAGTCCCTGAGTCTTCCTCATCCCACAAGCAGGCAAGGCATGTCACCCCGGTTGTGTGACACTTATTTTATATAATAAAATAAGTGCCCCCTGCGGCCCCAGAGCCCGAGCAGCCGTCTCCGCTGCCTGCAGCTACCGCGCCCACGTCCGAGGCGCTTTCCCTGCCTGCAGCTCCCGGGCAGGCGCCCCCTCTGCAGCCTGCAGCTCCAGTCCCTGGCCCCACTCCAGTCCCTTCTCCCCCTGTGACTCTGGTACCCTCACCCCGACGAGCCCGACCCCGGCCGCAGGTCCTTATGTCTGTGTCCCATAAGGGGAGAGGACACAGACGCACGGCTGGGGTCCCACCCGCCCAGCCCCCTGGCTCGCCCTCCCTCGCCGGCGCTAGGGCTTGGTCGGCACCTGCGGGTCCTGGCCCTCCGGGTCGGCTGTCGTCTGCGGGTCCCCCTCCGCGGCCTCGTCGCCCTGCCTCGGTCCCTCCTCCGGCGTCTTATCGGTTGCCTGCGGGCCCCCCGACGGCGGCTCCTCATTCGCCTGCTGGTCCTCCCGCTCTGGCGTGTCGGAGGACGTCGCCGTCTGCTGCGGCTCCCCCTCTCTCCTTGCCCTCGCCAGGGTCCCTTCCAGCTCCTTCGTCCCCTTCCCTGGTCTCCCCTCCGACTCCCTCCTTCGTCCCTGCGTCTGTCCCTCACCCCGTCTCCTCGGCCCCTCCGGCTCCGGCCTCCCGGCCGCCTGCAGCCCTTCCGGCTGCCTCCCGTCGCCCGCTGGGTCTCCCTCGGGCTCCTCTTGGTTCCCCCTCCTTCTCTCCCTGGCCTCCCGTCTTTGTCCCTCCTGCCTCTGCTCCCCCTCGCTTTGTTCCTCCTGTCTCTGTCCCTCCTCTCTTTGTCCCTCGTCCCTCTGGCTTCTGCTCCTCTTTCCCCGATGTTCCCTTCGTTCACTCCCGGTCCTTTTGTCCTGCCTGTTCCCTCCGTGTCCCCCTTTCTGATCTGTTTCTCTGCCTTTCCTGTCTTATGTCAAGTCTTGTCCTGGCTCCTTCCCCTGTGCCAGTTCTGTCTGTCCGTTCTGTTCCCTGTCCCTCATTAATGAGGTTTTATATAGATATACATATATGCCCGGCTTGTCCGCTCCTCGTGTGTGCCACGCCCCCTGATTACCCACGTGTGCTTCCCTGATCGTCTCCTGCTTTGCCCGATTACTTTGATTAGTCATGACCTATTTTAAGTCCTGGTCTTACCTGTTTGCCCTGTCCGTCATTGTAGTTTGTCAATGCCTGCGTTCCGTCCTGCTCTACCCGCTCCGTTTCCCCGATTAAAGACCCGTTTTCACAAACACAAAAAAAACTATATGTATACATATACATACACTGAACAAAAATATAAACGCAACACTTTTGTTTTTGCTCCCATTTTTCATGAGATGGACTTAAAGATCTACAATTCATTCAGATACACAATATTACCATTTCTCTCAAACATTTCTCACAAATCAGTCTAAATGTGTGATAGTGAGCACTTCTGCTTTGCTGAGATAATCCATCCCACCTCACAGGTGTGCCACATCAAGATGCTGATCTGACATCATGGGTAGTGCACAGGTGTACCTTATACTGCCCACAATAAAAGGCCACCCTGGAATGTGCAGTTTTGTCTCACAGCAAAATGCCACAGATGCCACAAGCATTGAGGGAGCGTGCAATTGGCATGCTGACAGCAGGAATGTCAACCAGATCTGTTGCTCGTGCATTGAATGTTCATTTCTCAACCATAAGCCGTCTCCAAAGGCGTTTCAGAGAATATGGCAGTACATCCAACCGGCCTCACAACCGCAGACCACGTGTAACCACACCAGCCCAGGACCTCCACATCCAGCAGGTTCACCTCCAAGATCGTCTGAGACCAGCCACTCAGACAGATGATGCACGGCCCCATGTTGCAAGGATCTGTACACAGTTCTTGGAAGCTGAAAATGTCCCAGTTCTTGCATGGCCAGCATACTCACCGGACATGTCACCCGTTGAGCATGTTTGGGATGTGCTTGACCGGCGTATACGACAGCGTGTACCAGTTCCCACTAATATCCAACAACTTCGCACAGCCATTGAAGAGGAGTGGACCAACATTCCACAGGCCACAATTGACAATCTGATAAACTCTATGCGAAGAAGATGTGTTGCATTGTATGAGGCAAATGGTGGTCACACCAGATACTGACCGGTTCTGAGTCCCCAGACCCCCAATAAAGCAAAAAACTGCACATTCCAGGGTGGCCTTTTATTGTGGGCAGTATAAGGTACACCTGTGCACTACCCATGATGTCAGATCAGCATCTTGATGTGGCACACCTGTGAGGTGGGATGGATTATCTCAGCAAAGCAGAAGTGCTCACTATCACACATTTAGACTGATTTGTGAGAAATGTTTGAGAGAAATGGTAATATTGTGTATCTGGAATGAATTGTAGGTCTTTAAGTCCATCTCATGAAAAATGGGAGCAGAAACAAGAGTGTTTGCGTTTATATTTTTGTTCAGTATATATATTTATGGGTGTATCGAGACTAGATGGTCAGTATGGATAACTAAGGTGCACTAAAACTGGGTGAGCAGGCAAGGCATGTCACCCAGGTTGTGTGACAATTATTTTATATAAATGTATATATGTATATATATATTCCATCCACCATCCCTCCTTTACGGAGAACTGCGTTATTTTTATTGTCCATTACGAAAAAAATAAAAAAACTATATATATATATATATATATACATATATATTTATGGGTGTATCGAGACTAGTTGGTCATTATGGATAACTAAGTTGCACTAAAATTGGGTGAGCAGGCAAGGCATGTCACCCAGGTTGTGTGACAATTATTTTATATATATGTATGTATATATTCCATCCACCATCCCTCCTTTACGGAGAACTGCGTTATTTTTCTTTTCTATTGCTAATAAAAAAACTATATATATGTACATATATATATATATATATATATGGGTGTATCGAGACTAGATGGTCAGTATGGATAACTAAGGTGCACTAAAATTGGGTGAGCAGGCAAGGCATGTCACCCAGGTTGTGTGACAATTATTTTATATATATGTATATATATATTCCATCCACTATCCCTCCTTTATGGAGAACTGCGTTATTTTTATTGTCTATTGCAAAAAAAAACACAAAAAAACTATATATATATATATATATACACATATATATTTATGGGTGTATCGAGACTAGTTGGTCATTATGGATAACTAAGGTGCACTAAAATTGGGTGAGCAGGCAAGGCATGTCACCCCAGTTGTGTGACAATTATTTTATATAAATGTATATATATATTCCCTCCACCACCCCTCCTTTACGGAGGACTGCTTTATTTTTAATATCCATTGCGAAAAAAAAACACAAGAAAAAGAAAAAATATCTATATATATATACATATATATATATATATATATATATATATATATATATATATATATATATATATATGGGTGTGTCGAGACTAGATGGTCAGTATGGATAACTGAGGTGCACTAAAATTGGGTGAGCAGGCAAGGCATGTCACCCAGGTTGTGTGACAATTATTTTATATATATGCATATACATATTCCATCCACCATCCCTCCTTTATGGAGAACTGCGTTATTTTTATTGTCTATTGCAAAAAAAAAACAGAAAAACTATATATATATATATATATATATATATATATATATATATATATATATATATATATATATACATATATATTCATGGGTGTATCGAGACTAGATGGTCATTATGGATAACTAAAGTGCACTAAAATTGGGTGAGCAGGCAAGGCATGTCACCCAGGTTGTGTGACAATTATTTTATATAAATGTATATATATATATATATATATATTCCATCCACCATCCCTCCTTTACGGAGAACTGCGTTATTTTTCTTTTCTATTGCTAATAAAAAAACTATATATATATACATATATATTTATGGGTGTATCGAGACTAGATGGTCATTATGAATAACTAAGGTGCACTAAAATTGGGTGAGCAGGCAAGGCATGTCACCCCGGTTGTGTGACAATTATTTTATATATATATTCCATCCACCATCCCTCCTTTACGGAGGACTGCTTTATTTTTAATATCCATTGCGAAAAAAAAACACAAGAAAAAGAAAAAATATCTATATATATATACATATATATATATATATATATATATATATATATATATATATATATATGGGTGTGTCGAGACTAGATGGTCAGTATGGATAACTAAAGTGCACTAAAATTGGGTGAGCAGGCAAGGCATGTCACCCAGGTTGTGTGACAATTATTTTATATAAATGTATATATATATATATATATATATATATATATATATATATATTCCATCCACCATCCCTCCTTTACGGAGAACTGCGTTATTTTTCTTTTCTATTGCTAATAAAAAAAACTATATATATGTACATATATATATATATATATGGGTGTATCGAGACTAGTTGGTCATTATGGATAACTAAGTTGCACTAAAATTGGGTGAGCAGGCAAGGCATGTCACCCAGGTTGTGTGACAATTATTTTATATATATATGTATATATATATTCCCTCCACCACCCCTCCTTTACGGAGGACTGCTTTATTTTTAATATCCATTGCGGAAAAAAAACACAAGAAAAAGAAAAAATATCTATATATATATACATATATATATATATATATATATATATATATATATATATATATATATATGGGTGTGTCGAGACTAGATGATCAGTATGGATAACTAAAGTGCACTAAAATTGGGTGAGCAGGCAAGGCATGTCACCCAGGTTGTGTGACAATTATTTTATATAAATGTATATATATATATATATATATATATATATATATATATATATATATATATATATATATATGTTCCATCCACCATCCCTCCTTTACGGAGAACTGCGTTATTTTTCTTTTCTATTGCTAATAAAAAAACTATATATATGTACATATATATATATATATGGGTGTATCGAGACTAGTTGGTCATTATGGATAACTAAGTTGCACTAAAATTGGGTGAGCAGGCAAGGCATGTCACCCAGGTTGTGTGACAATTATTTTATATATATATGTATATATATATTCCCTCCACCACCCTCCTTTACGGAGGACTGCTTTATTTTTAATATCCATTGCGAAAAAAAAACACAAGAAAAAGAAAAAATATCTATATATATACATATATATATATATATATATATATATATATATATATATATATATATGGGTGTGTCGAGACTAGATGGTCAGTATGGATAACTAAGGTGCACTAAAATTGGGTGAGCAGGCAAGGCATGTCACCCAGGTTGTGTGACAATTATTTTATATATATGCATATACATATTCCATCCACCATCCCTCCTTTACGGAGAACTGCGTTATTTTTATTGTCTATTGCAAAAAAAAAACAGAAAAACTATATATATATATATATATATATATATATATATATATATATATATATATATATATATAATATATATATATATACATATATATTCATGGGTGTATCGAGACTAGATGGTCATTATGGATAACTAAAGTGCACTAAAATTGGGTGAGCAGGCAAGGCATGTCACCCAGGTTGTGTGACAATTATTTTATATAAATGTATATATATATATATATATATATTCCATCCACCATCCCTCCTTTACGGAGAACTGCGTTATTTTTCTTTTCTATTGCTAATAAAAAAACTATATATATATGTACATATATATATATATATATGGGTGTATCGAGACTAGTTGGTCATTATGGATAACTAAGTTGCACTAAAATTGGGTGAGCAGGCAAGGCATGTCACCCAAGTTGTGTGACAATTATTTTATATATATGTATATATATATTCCATCCACCATCCCTCCTTTATGGAGAACTGCGTTATTTTTATTGTCTATTGCAAAAAAAAAACAAAAAAAACTATATATATATACATATATATATATGGGTGTATCGAGACTAGAAGGTCATTATGCATAACTAAAGTGCACTAAAATTGGGTGAGCAGGATAGGCATGTCACCCCAGTTGTGTGACAATTATTTTATATATATGTATATATATATATATATTCCCTCCACCACCCCTCCTCTACGGAGGACTGCTTTATTTTTATTTCCATTGCAAAAATAAAAAATTTTAAAACACAAAAAAAAAAAAAAAAACGAAAATAATAATAATAAAAATAATTTTGAATGTGTATTCAAATAAGTTTGAATGTGTGTGAACTATATATAAATATATATATACACATGCATATACAGAAATATATCACACACACACATATATATATATACACACACACACACAGACACACACTCACATAAACACATACACACACTGTGTACAGTCTCATGCAAAGGTTTGGCACCCCTTGACAAATAACATCTTTTCAATTACAAAAGCAACAATATCAGTTAATACAGTCTCTTTAGGAACTGGGGGAAAAATACACAATATTTTCAGCAAACATTGATGAATAGTTACTTTTTATGCCATAAATTGAACAAAATTACAAAATAAAAACATATTATGGCACTCTGCAAAAGTTTGGGCACCCTACGTAATCAGTACTTAGTAACACCTCCTCTGCCAGATATCACAGCTTACAAGCGCTTCTTATAGCCAGCTGAAAGGCTTTCAGTTCTTTGTACTTGGGATTTTCTCACATTCTTCCTTGCAAAAGGCTTCTAGTTCTGTAATATTCTAATATATCAAGGGCTGTATTGTCAAATAGGAGATCGGCAGCATTCTCCCACCTGAGAAAACTGTACTACAATGCCCTTGATAGTGTGTAGAAACACACTCGTCAGCTCTAGTCCTCCTGTAACAACGCAAAAGGACTGGCAACCCTCAGGTATTTATGCGTGCGATTGTATGATAAATTCACCCTGACAGTCTCACACTTCTCTTGGTACCAACAGGTCTCATGGAATATATAAAAGGCAACTGCAACAATTATACTCGGCACTAAACATCGAGGCACGGAAATGCAGCAGAGCTTGTGTATTTCTCAGGATGCATTCTAGTAAAATGCCCGGAAAATGAGCTAAAGACATATTTCAAGGGGCACTATATAAAACCGATGGAAATTTTACTGATTAAATAAAAGGAAAAGCATCGTTTGAAAAATCACAAATGTTTCTAAGATTCAATGCATCGCTTTTTGACCACATCATAGCGATGAACACATCATTGTTCCTGACAATGTCCTAATACAGAAATAAAACTTTATGTTGGTAAACTCAAAAAGCCTTCAGCTGTCACACTGGCTAACGATCTCAAACGATTATAAAGCAGCATTTTGAAAAGCGCTGTTTTAAAATAACAGATACAACACTTACCTTGTCTTCTGGCCAAATGCTTTTCACGGCTTGGCACTCCAACGGTGCTGAAACGAAATTTGTATTTCCTCCTACCTCGTTGGCCCTTCAGTTCTTCTTTTCTCCCTTTGGATGTTTTTTTCCTTCTTCTTTGGATATTGTTTTTTATTTTTGTTTGTTTTTTTTTACTTTGCATGTTTTTCCTTCTTCGGATATTATTTTTTTGGCTTATTTTTTTAGACGATGTTTTTTTCGTCTTCTTAAAAATTGATTTTTTTCGTCTTCTTTAAATATTGTTTTTTTTTTCATCCTTTTGATGTTGTTTTACGGAACAAGAGCCGTACAGTGCTACTCTATCAGGAGGTAGCGCCAACTGAACGCCTTGAAGCAGTACCCAGCTCTTTTATAGGGAGCGTCAACCCGAAGTCAAGTTCTAGAACGTTGCACTCACTTTTCATTGGTTTCCCAGCTATGCTGTCAGAATAATGTTTGCTGATTGGTCGAAAATTTTAAAACGTACCCGAGTACTGTAAAAAAAACTCAAGATCTTGCTACCCTACGGAGCACCCATAAGGTGATTTTTTTTATACGTTATATGCAGCTATTTGTAGCAGGCCGTAATTAGACTAATCCACCCTTTGTCAATAAAGCCAACAAGAGAACAGGTTGCCCAAAGTTTGCTCAGGTACACGCCACAGCACAACCTTAAAAACACATCCAGCACAAATCACACTAGTGAATGACACAGCAAATCACAGCAATAAAAAAGACCCCTATGGGCAATCCAGCACCCAGACTACAGGTGCCAAAAGGCCCAGCCTGCCTAATAATGAACCCAAAATATACATACAACAAAGAAAAAGACACAAACAAAAAAGAAAATAAAACTAGCCAGCTGCTCCCACTAAACCCCGCTCCCGAGGCCACTAAGCCGGCTGGCTTGATAATACACGATACAACCTCAGATAAAACATATTAAAGCAACACCAGGGAGGTTTACAACCTGATCCTTAAAATTATCGACCCGTAATTCCACCTTGAAAACCCCTAAAGAACAGTAGTTTACCCCATGACTCACTGCCCCATTCAAACAAAAAAAAAAACAGGTTTTTGGGGTAACCTTTAGGTCAGCTCTTCAAAACCAGGTATGAGGACTCTTCAGCTAATCAGTCCTCTAATTAGAAATCTAATTAGGGAGTTGCAGCGAAAACCTGCATACACACCGGCCCTTTGCGGATAAGATTGTTCACCCCTGAAACAAGCAAACAGAAAGGCTGCTACACTGCAAATTCAATATGCCCGCCGATGCTCCACCAAATCTATCAGGACCCTGCCTGTCTTTCCCGTGCCTGCTCCTTTGCCAATATGCCCTACCATCGGAACATGCACAGCCATCTCGCCCCGGCTATGCCTCCAGTCCGAACTGCAGTTCCTATACCTGCCTATAATTGCCTGGCTACAATCCATCCCCCAAAATGAAATTGATGACCCAACGATCACAGCTAAGAATTCTATCCCCAAACCACTGGTCTTCCTCCCCAACCGAACGATCATTCACTGACCGTGGTAACTTATAAGGGTTGGTATGATGACCAGTGGTGGACCTCACCGAACGTTTAACTGGTCTCTACACCTCGGGGGGGACATAACCTCCTCCATTATACGAGGCCTACTTGTGGATGCTCTATTGCGACCCCTCCCACCAGCCCTGTCCCCGTAAAACCACAGAGTCCTCATCCGATTCCATTTCTGTTGCCCCTGTGGGCAACCCAGACTCAGGAGACATTACCAGAACATCTTCCCCTGACATAACAACCCCCTGTGGTACTGGACGCAACTCTGTTCGGTGAACTTGACGGACAACCCCGTCCCCCTCCATTGGAGTTGCAGAGTAAACTGCACCCTGATCTTGGGGACACCGAACTACCATATACAAACAGGCATCCCAATGATCCTGTATTTTACCTCGAACATGGTTCCGCAAACACACCAGCTGACCTTCATCAAACCCCTAATCATTAACCAACTCATTGTGTTTCCGATTTCGTGGTGTGGCTTGTTCCTCCAACTAAGCCTTCACATACTCTTGAAGCACCTGCAAACTTTCCTGATGGTTTTGTACCCATTCCTCCAAAGGTCCACCATACTGACTGATCCCGGCAGGAGCCTGAAGATAGTGTATCGGTAATCGAGGCTCACAGCCAGACCTTAAATAAAAAGGCATCATCCAGTCATTTGGTGGGGTGTAGTATTATTGTAAGCTTCTCTGCTGGAGGAAGTGTGTGAAGCAAATTGTGCAAAAAAAATATTAAAGCAACACCAGGGAGGTTTACATCTAGATCCTTAAAATGATCGACCTGCAATTCCACCTTGAAAATCCAATTACCATATAAAGGATACAAGATGTAAAGATGACAAATGACATGGCACACATTTGTTGTTTAGACTGTTGTGTCAGGTTAATTGAAAGCTGAAGGATCTTAGTGTTTACTAGTCTAAGTAACAGAATGTCTAAACACTGTGCTTGCCTTTATGGGTTTTTAAGCAGAACATATAGGTATAGAAACATATTAACATTACGTTTCACGATTCACTGACTGGAGAATAGGAGAATATACACATCAATATTACTACTTAAGTTAACTAACCCTAATCCCAACCCCTATTGGCACGGAGCCCGCCAGGGTTCAGGTGAGATATAAATCTGTAATCTGTATGAATGGTTTTGCTATCCATACCCACCCTATTAATGTTAGCTTCCCAGGGTTTCTTGTTAGACAAGCTCTGTGTCTCTCTATACCCCCATTTACTGCACGACTGATTGTCCATTTATAAAGAATCAAATAGGGTGAAGATGGTTTTAGTTTACAATTACTCTGGAAGGTGACCAGATTAAAAAAAACTAAATACCATGCCTACGTGTATGTAATCTCCATCACAGTCCCCATTTTCCCCATAATCCTCGTTTTGATAGTGCCAATTTGTGTAATGTGAGTTTTTTTTTTTTTTTAAAAACTGTTATAGAAGAACATACTGGATGCCACATGTGTACAATTACCCCTTTCTAATTAGTGGGGTCCGTTGTGTCAGCTACAGCCTTTACTAACATACACATAAGTATACAGTCTTACAGCACTTTTGTTTTCCTTTTGTATTTAATGGTTTTCCATTTAGGGGGCAGCATGGTGGTGCAGTGGTTAGCACTGTTGCCTCACACCTCTAGGGCCCGGGTTCGAGTCTCCACCTGGGTCACATGTGTGTGGAGTTTGCATGTTCTACCCATGTCATCGTGGGGTTTCCTCCGGGTACTCTGGTTTCCCCCACAGTCCAAAAACATGCTGAGGCTAATTGGAGTTGCTAAATTGCCCATAGGAGTGTATGCGTGAGTGAATAGTGTGTGAGTGTGCCCTGCGATGGGCTGGCCCGCCATCCTGAGTTGTTCCCTGTCTCGTGCCCATTGCTTCCGGGATAGGCTCCAGACCCCCCGCGATCCAGTAGGATAAGCGGTTTGGAAAATGGATGGATGGATGGACAGTTTTCCATTTGAGGAATTAGCAAAAAACTGCAGTGCATGATGGGTAGGATCTAAAGGCTACCTAACGCCCTTAATTTGTTTGCAATTTCGCCAGGTAGGCTACCTTCTTTAAACTGCGTTTTGCTAGACTACACATTTCGAGATGTTTTATTGTAGTCTTGGTAAATATATATATATAGTTTAGCCTAACCCAGCCACTTAAGGGAGCAAGCCAGCTCAGGTAGGTGCCAGTCCCAAGCCCGGATTAATGGAGAGGGTTGGCGTCAAGAAATAAAGAGAAATAAAGACAACTAATACTCCTAGTTTGCGAGATCTGACTGCAATGGCAGCACTGCTACAAGGGTGTGGATAAATCTATACAAATATCACCTGCATGCACATTACTTCTTTTACAATAACCAACTCCTGATCCATACTGTTAGTCGTGAAAAAAAAAAACTATCGTGTACATAGAGGCCCTGTGTAAAAAGATAACTGCCAAGGAAAAGATCAAAAACATTTATTTCAAGGATACAAAGTTTTTATGGTCATGTACAGTGTACAGTGCAATTCTTATTTGATTAACTTGAATGTCTCCACAGACTAGACGATTAAACAAATAAAGCAGCGCAACATTACAATAACTAATAACAAATAAACAAAGCTCACGAGTACTATTACAGTATTTATATCATTTATTTAAACTTAATTTTACCAGGTAAATTAACTACAAAGCAGTTACCACTGCTTTACCTGCTTCTCGGGAGAAATAGCAGATATACGTCATGTATGTGACTAAATTCTTAAGCCAATAAGGGCAAAGTTGTGTCGTAATGGAGGCGGATCCAGTTTGTGCAGCCGGTTAAAGACACTACGGGCATGTAAATGGAGAACGAAATTATAGTTATAATTCGGCGTGTTCGCGAAAACGACTTCATTTATTTTCTTATTGATTTATCGACAGACCATCATACTTTTTAGACGTTATAATAACAACACTCTATTGATCCCCAAAGAGAGAAATTCTCTCCTTGCCTGCCCCCTCTTACTGTCCATGATACACAAGCACATATGTAGAAAAACGTCAGCTTGGAAGCCAAGGCTGGACTTAACCTACTCTATTCTGGTATTCTGTTCTCCCAAGTAAGGCATCCCAAGTTCGAATCCAACTTCCGACAAAAGTTCTTCAATCGCTACAGCACAATTTGAGCCACTGATCGGCTTTAATTGCTTTGTTTTATTTTTGCGTTTCAGGCAAAACTACATAACACTTAAAGACACTACGGGCATGTAAATGGAGAACGAAATTATAGTTATAGCGAATCTCCTACACACAATACCAAGGTTACCGAACTTTGGTCAGCTGGCCGGAGTGAGACGTTCAATTCCCGTAAGATTTCTTTGCGCCAGCCTGAGAGTCTGAAAACACGTCACACCAGATGCATGAGAGATGGAAACCTGGGATATTCAGTCGAATCAGATCAAATATGATGCTAAGTTAGTACTAAGTTAAAATATGTTCCGCACTTGTAACATGCACCCATGATTTGGAACAGCAGCATACCTGTCAAGGTTTGGATTTGAAAATAAAGGAAATTTTCCGGCACCCGCCGTGAGCCATCCCACCACCGCAACCAGGCTCCAGTATCCCTTACATTTTAAGACAGGAAATATAAAATAATATAAATTATATAAAATATAATATAAATATAAATATAAATATATAAAATATATAAAATATATTTTTGGCCACAACCGGGATTCGAACCCCGGTCTCCCGTGTGAAAGGCGGCGATCTTACCACTACACTATCCAGCAACTATATAATATAAGGGAGATTTACGGGAAAATACTAATACGGGAGGACGGCGGGAAAGAGAAGTAAAATACGGTAGTTTCCCGGCCAAAACGGGAGACTTGACAGCTATGGCTGTCTCTGGCCACGCCCCCTACAGTCGGTCCGGCCCCTGTTCGCGTGTTCGCGAAAACGACTTCATTTATTTTCTTATTGATTTATCGACAGACTTTTTAGACGTTATAATAACAACACTCTATTGATCCCCCTCTTACTGTCCATGATACACAATGACGAGACACATGTTCACTAATGACGAGAACTATTCTATTTTTCATGCCGGGGGTCCTTCAAATCTTACATTTACAAATCTTGTTCTTGTTCTCTGCTTTCTCCTTTCTCGTTCCCGTAGATATATATTATTATACGGAGATTTACGGAGTCTTCAAAGACGGTCCGGCTCCAGCTCAAGGATCACTGTTGCTGTGGTGTAGATCAGCTGATCTGTAGTAGTCTTCTACGTACATCTTCTAGTAGACCTTCTGAGGGTACTTCACGCATTCTTGGTCGGAGGGTCCAGGTTTCCAGCTTAGCTTATTTCTTATTTCTCAGGTCAGCTGCTCTTGTTTGGGATGTGCTTGACCGGCGTATACGACAGCGTGTACCAGTTCCCACTAATATCCAACAACTTCGCACAGCCATTGAAGAGGAGTGGACCAACATTCCACAGGCCACAATTGACAATCTGATAAACTCTATGCGAAGAAGATGTGTTGCATTGCATGAGGCAAATGGTGGTCACACCAGATACTGACCGGTTCTGAGTCCCCAGACCCCCAATAAAGCAAAAAACTGCACATTCCAGGGTGGCCTTTTATTGTGGGCAGTATAAGGTACACCTGTGCACTACCCATGATGTCAGATCAGCATCTTGATGTGGCACACCTGTGAGGTGGGATGGATTATCTCAGCAAAGCAGAAGTGCTCACTATCACACATTTAGACTGATTTGTGAGAAATGTTTGAGAGAAATGGTAATATTGTGTATCTGGAATGAATTGTAGGTCTTTAAGTCCATCTCATGAAAAATGGGAGCAGAAACAAGAGTGTTGCGTTTATATTTTTGTTCAGTATAGAATAAGCCCAGATTTATGTTTATTCAGTGGAGATAAGTACAACCTCTAAAGATAGGCCTACACCCGTTTTGGCAGTGTCTCCGGATCCCATGACAAATAATGCCTTCAGTACATCCTCCTCAACCCACACTGAAAGCAGAAGTGCTATGGGCTTTGCAAACGGTTTGCCGACATCACTCCTATACGTCCAATGATGACATTCACACCGTCTCCAGGGTGATGTTCCCTGACTCGCAGGGTCACTTGTGGTAAAGATAAAACCGCTTTTCTTGCGCGATTTGGACTCGCTCCATATATTAAAAGGGAGCTTCGTTGTCATGTTTGACGTAAGTATGAACAGGACCATCAAAAGAAAACAACTGGATGTGCATGTCAGGTATTGGGTGAATTATGAGAATGGCTCTCGAGTGCAGTCCTGGTTCTGGGATCACAGTACATGAGCCACTCCACCGCTGAAGACTTACTGGAGAAGTTTAAGGTAAGCCATTCAATAACATTTAAACTCATTAACGAACCCATGATTTTTAAATATCCATGGTTTATCTTTACATGTGTTTAAATGGGAGAACCATATTTATTGGTAAGCATATTTTAAAGATTTTATTGCTGCTTCATGGCTTTTGCTGCAAAAAAAATAGTTCATTGAGGAAATAGAATGTTTAAGTGTTGTGTAGCAACATGTACAGCTGTTGTACAGGCAAAAACTCTGGCTCAGTCCAAAGGAGGTGGATATAGGAATGGCTGTCATCAAGGTGGGACTTCTGTGAATTCACTGGTATCTTTACATACAAATGTATCAAACAATTGTGAAGTAAAAAATATGTGAATAACATGGAGTTTGAGCTGGTTTGATATGTACAGCTGAGGTAGTGTTAACCTTGGGCTGAGTGTGCAGAAAGATTCTGGAAATTTGACAAACCATCTTTTTGTCAGAGACAGTCAGGAGCCAAAGGCAGTGGAAGTGACCTTGGTGTCCTTCAGATTAAAAAAAATTGCCAGATTGTGCTCTCAAAAATGTGCAAAAAGGCCTTGGATAAATGCCCTCTGAAGTACTCGATTGTACATGAGATGACGTGCTTGGACCCAAACAAAATGCACACCAGCCAGATAACTGCCAGCAGAAAAGGAGAAATCTCATGCAGAAGTTTGCGCAGGAGAATCGGTTGGCAGGCAGGATATCTGCTGGTAAATCATAGGATAAGAATAGGATAGTTCAGAATATTATTTTTAAATTATGCTTTTCTTTTTTCACATCTAACTGAATCAGGGACGGATTACAAACCGGGTTAGCGGGGCCGCTGCCCAGGGGCCCTTGGGGTGCAGGGGGCCCGTGGGCCCCAAGCCCAAAACAATTTGCAACGCTTATCAGCAATGTATTTTCGTTTGTCTATTTTAGAGGGCCTACATTCTTTGATCCTCTGCCTACAAGGTCCCCTGACCCTATAGGGAGGGTGTTTGGCTGCCAAGGGCCCTTGACTTGTGGTGGTTGTGGTGGTGGTGCAGGTGGTGGTGGTGGGGGGGGGCCTCGCGAACGTTTTACCCAGGGGCCCACACAACCCATAATCCGTCCCTGAACTGAATAGTGTTAACACGTAGATTTTAGCAGTATTTAGAAGACCGACTCTTGGTGTTTGAAAAGAAGCATCAGCCCAGTTATATTTTCTTTGATGAGCCTAGAGATATCTCAAGATTAAATTAAAATGATTGCACATTTATGGTATCATAGGAAAATTGGGTTATAAATCACTTTCCTATTCTACATGTGATTCTGTGTATTGACATTGTTGATCTGCATCTAATCTACTGTAATTAATGTAATTACAGGTGATGCAATATCCCAGCAGTCTGATAATCACCTGCACAATGAGGCAAAAGGCTTGGATTTTATATCCTTCATTCCTTCAGCACCATCCAAAGTTGATGTCTTTTTACATCAAAAAGTTAGTGGGCCTTATCCTGACCTCTGGATGTTCTGCAAGAACTTGCTGCTGCTGTCCTATGGGCAAGCCGAAGTGGAACGAATAGAGGTGGAGACCTGCAACTTATCAGAGGAAACAGTTGTTGCACAGAGGCTTATATGCGACCATGTCAGAGTGTGTGGGGGAGCAACCAAAGCGCCTCTGACCAAAGGTGAAAGATGAGCGAAAAGCAAAAAAGAAAACTTGAGGAACTCAAGAGGAAGAGAGTCTCACTGGAAAGTGTATGTGAGAGTTTACAAAAGGATGCTGAGCACATGGCAGAGGAAGCAGAGAGTGCTGCTGGAACCAAAAGGGCAACATTACTTACCAAGTCCAATACTCTGAGCCGACGAGCGAAGGAGGAGAAAGAGCAGTTGGTGGTCTTAAATGCAGATACTGAAGAATAGGCTACTGAACTGTGACTCCTAACACATCAAGAGTGAATCGGTGGAAACAAAAATATTTAGGTTCTTTGCATTTTTGGAGTATTTTACTTTCTGTGCCTGTTTGTACATTGTTCACAGCCATAATACTTTATAATTACAAGGTAGTTTTATGTTAGAGCTCTTGCTCCAATAAATATGTGCCTTGTAATTAACTAAATTCTAGGCTATTCAGTTTTTTTTGCCCTCGTGATGGTCGTGGGTTGTGAAAAAAGCCTTCTTCTTAGGGGTACCGCTGGGGCCAGCCGGGCGTATGTCGTGGCTTCAGTGAGTACTTATGTTTGTCATGCTGCCTGTGTACTTTATAGCGGCACAACATATTTCTGCAAATTGCATGCGTCAAATTGTCTGTCTCTCTTAAAAAATATGAAGTGTCACCAAAATTTTAAACGGGGAATCAATCTCAATGAAAAATATTCGTCAAGTAACGTTTCTAAAATAATATAGACATACTAATAATTATATATTAATAAATCGGATGAACGATGCATCCCAAATTGTATCCGCTGCGCACTTCTTAATCAGGGCAATCGCATCGTGGAGGTTTCTGCAGACGCCCAAAAAGACTTACTTAAGAAAACTGTTGCATGATAATTTGTACCATTTTCAAGGGTGGGGGGCGTGCAGTAGATGCCCCCTTTATTTTTGTGCTTCTGCCGTTCAAACCGAGCAGCACTGAGTTTGTCATGGCACCTGACGCCAAATCTACTGCTTAGCTGCTACAGACAGAACTATCTTCAAATCACCACTAGGGGGTGTCAATGCTGCAGCTTCGTTCTATGGTTGATCTTTTTCAAAGACAGTTTTTTTTCTCTCTCTCCACATAATCAACTTAACTGATTAGCGTGCTTTCATAGTAATGGTTTTTAATCCGTGTTAATCTTCTGAACAATGACTAGTAAAGGTTCTATGAGGTTGTCCTACTTACTATGGATTTTAAGTTTTTTATCAAGGTGTTAAAACGTACCACAGTTGCCAGTCCTGTGTTTTATGTCTAGCAATTTGTACAGTTTCTTCAGTATAAACACATGCCATGATCTGTGAGAATCTCCTCCAGAACTCTGCATTTCCTCAAGATCTTTTTGTAATATTGCATCATGGCACTGCTCAGAACAACACAGATGGTGCATAACAACACAAGGGAGTACAAGACAACATGGTGCAGAAACAGTGCGATACAAAGCAGGACAAAACTGGATGATACGTGGTCAGTGGTGGATAAAGTGCAGTAACAGCTGTACAGTGCAGCTGCCGTGGAAATGACTGTTACAGGGGATGCAAAAGCTGCAGGTTTGAATTGTTTGGCGAATGAAGCTGTTCATGAATCTGCTAGTCAGTGTTTGTGGATGGTGGTCAGAGTCCTGGATTATAGACTGAACCTTGTTACTGTGGCAGTTAAAGTACAGCTGGTCAATGGAGGGCAGTTCAGTGCGAATGATGTTCTTAACAGACTTCGCAATGTACTGCCTTCCTGTCATGTGGCTCCACCATACCATAGTACTACTGTAAGAACTAGGGATGTAACGATACATTCAACTCACCATTTGATACGATTCACGATTCTGAGTTCACGATACAATTTTCTCATTTTTTGCAGAATGAGCTGCAGACAAATATATTCAAAAATATTCTTATATTTATCTTTCTGAACTGTTGACACTGTTGTGAACAGTGCAACTGAATTTGAATAAAATACTGTTGAAAAAAATCCCAAATCAAAATAAGTAAATAAAAAAAAATAAATCAAATAAATAAGCTAAGGTTTGCATGTGCAGCTTTTTAGCGTGCTTTGCCCTTTTAATAATCTTCACTCAGCTCACGGTGGTGCCAGTGGACCTGTTTGTGTATGTTATCAGTCTATTACAATGTTTGCATGCAGTTTATGTCTTGTCTGTGCTTTTCTCGCTGTTTCCTCCTCGTTTGTGATTACCGGAAAGCTAATATGCTGCCACACCGCCAATTGAAGATCGGGCGGTGCGTCCATCCATCCATTTTCTGAAACCACTTAATCCCAACTGGGATCGCGGGGGAGACCGGAGCCTATCCCGGGAACAAGGGGCGCAGACAGGAACCAAGCCCAGGCAGTCACCTACACACCGCAGGTCGCACACACTCACACAACTACAGGGCCAATTTAGACTCACCAGTCAACCTATCCTGCATGCTTTTGGACCGTGGGAGGAACCTGGAGTCCCCGGCGAAAACGGGGAGAGCATGCGAACTCCACACAGAAAGGGCCCTGGACCGAAGCCAGCACTAACCACTGTGCCGTCCTCAGTTTCAAATTCATTCATCATCTCGCGTTCGCTCAAAACCAAAAACTGACGTACGATGTCGACGTGATACGCAGTGACATCTGACGTCAAACTCACATTGTGAAATCAAATGTAATATTACACCAGTTTTTCTGTTAAAGTACTGTGAAGTACTCCTACAATAGTGATTCATTTTCCACATCAGCCGGTTTAAATCTTCATGCATTTGCACCGATTTTTAACTGATTTGTGATTCATCATTACATGCCAGGGCCAGCAGCTCTGCATGGCTCGACCCTCATAAACATTCTCCACACATGCTGTTCAGGCAGTGGCCACAGAAATTCCCCCAGTGAACTTTATGCTTTCTGTCGGAGAGTATGCTGTGTTCTGGCCTTAAACCCTGCATACTACTTTGCAGACTTTGATCCTCTTAACAACAATTGGCATTTCTGGTGGCTGAATATCCATCCATCCGTCATCCAACTGCATGCTTAAAAGCTGTGAATAATAGTAATAATTCTTAAAATTGCAACTATCTAGAATTTCAGCCTAGTTACTCAGCTAAATTACTATTTAAACCTAGAATAATTTCTATAAGGGGCGGCATGGTGGTGCAGTGGTTAGCACTGTCGCCTCACACCTCTGGGACCCGGGTTCGTGTCTCCGCCTGGGTCACATGTGTGTGGAGTTTGCATGTTCTCCCCATGTCGTTGTGGGGTTTCCTCTGGGTACTCCGGTTTCCCCCCACAGTCCAAAAACATGCTGGGGCTAATTGGAGTTGCTGAATTGCCCGTAGGTGTGTGTGTGTGAGTGGATGGTGTGTGAGTGTGCCCTGCGATGGGCTGGCCCCCCATCCTGGGTTGTTCCCTGCCTCGTGCCCATTGATTCTGGGATAGGCTCCGGACCCCCCGCGACCCAATAGGATAAGCGGTTTGGAAAATGGATGGATGGATAATTTCTATATGTGTGATAGAATCAAAAAATATTTTGTTTTACATATAAATCTTCACAAGGTGTATTACACATGGTATTCCCCAGACACCGCCACCCCAACAGATGCTTTGTTTGTTAAGACAATAGCTCAGAAAGTGGTTGATCGATCTTTTGCAGCTTTTACCAAGGTTTGTACAAGCCAAAATTAAATTTTGAAACGGATCCCTGCCACACCCTGCCCTCCTGAACCTCCCGTTTCCTCCCTAGTGTGGTATAACGTGCCATGCCTGTTCCGCGTTTGTTTTACCTCTCCTTCCTGCCCTTGTGTTACTCATTTCAGGTGCCTCTAGTTTGCTCCCTGCTTAGCCTTGTATAAATGTGCTTCTCAGTCCTGCCTTTAATGTTGCTGCTGCTGTTTGCCTGTGTGTTCTTCCCTGCTTATGATTCCCCCGTGATCCAGTTGTGATCCAGTTGTCTTCATATCATGTATTCACATTCCTCAGCTGAGAGTGAACAAAGTTCTGTGGAAAGTATCTGACTACAGATAGACTTTCACCCAGTTCTCTGCGGGAGCTCTGATTACAGAGTGACTCCCCGACTACTTCTGAAGCCCTTCCTTAAGTATCCAGACCAGGTGATGGCATGTTTCTGAAGACTGACTAATTTCGGTCAATGGTTAATTTTAGGGGCATTGCTGACCTTGGTTCTCAAGTCCCCAGCCAATCAGATCACTTTAGGGGGTGGTTGTAATTCCCTTGTTCTACCATGAGAGAATCTCTCTCAGTTTGGTGGGTTGAGCCGAAGTTTCTGTATTTCTCTTAGGAAAAGCTATACTGCCTTAAATCTGAGAGTATAATACTCCTCGTCTCATGCCTATTCAAACGAGACCAAACATGCGTGTATTTGTCCCTAACATCTATGTGTGCTGAGTTATCCTGTTTATAGTGGAAAAGGTGTCTGTGTCTGGAGGCTGACAGCTGTTGTTGCTGTGGATTGATTGTGGAACTCTGGTCACTCCGGGGGTGAAAGGTCTTGCTTTTTCTGTGCTGCTCCAGTTATTCCTATCCAGTCTCTCAGGAGCCGGCAGGCCTTTGCCTTCCTTAAAAGGGGTGGTTTGACGAGTTGAGTCCAGTCTTGCCTGGGCCAGCGGAGCTCTGAAATAGACTGATGCAGGCTGATCAGAGTTGGGGCCTGCAGGACCTATAAGTTTTATGTCCTTACAGAATGTAAGTGGCATCATACTAAACTAGTGGTGTTCGAACTAGCATGGAAAGAGGCTATGGGTAGCTACAAAAAGGCTCTTAGTGCCGCCAAATCATCTAGTATCTATCAGAACTAATTGAAATAAACAAAAATAATCCTAGATTCCTATTTACTATGGTGTCCAAGCTGACTAATAACCAGACCACTGGTTATTTTCCAGTGACGACTTTATGAAACTTTTTGACCAAAAATATGCTCAATTAAACAGAACATTTTGAATATTGAATATTGGTTAACCAGTCAGAACTGATGTACTTAATTTTATCTTCAAATTCATCTACTTGTATGCTAGACCCTGTTCCATCAAAATTATTCAGCGATGCTCCCAGCATTGATTGAACCGCTACTAGCAATAGTTAAACTAAAACATATAATCATATTACCCCAATTTTATCTTCACTGCACTGGCTGCCAGTTAGATTTCGTGTTGACTACAAAACACTGCTCTTAACCTATAAAGCTGTAAATGGTCTTGCACCGCAGTATGTGAGTGACCTCATTTGCGTTCCGAATCATACACTTAGATGACGAGATGGAGGTATTCTATCCGTACCCAGAATAAAGAACATTACCTTTGGGGGAAGAGCATTTGCTCATAAAGCACCACAGCTATGGAATAAACTTCCTATTAGTGTTCGGAACTCAGACACAATCTCTGCTTTTAAGTCAAGGCTTAAGATGTACCTCTTTCGCCAGTCTTTTGGATAGTTAAATCTTCTTTTCTAAGGTGAATGGGAAATCTGGAGGTTCATAGTTATTTGAGATTGAAGGGGAAAGGGGGGATTGGTGCTGTCGTCCTGCCACTCTCGCCGATCACTTAAGCTGTGGATGGGAGGTGGCTTGACGCCAAAACCTCTGTAAACCCTCATGCCTGTGCTTCCTTCCAGGTCACTCTTTTAGGCAGGCTGTCATAGTTGCTTTAGTCCTGCCGGTTAGGTGTAGGGCAATAACTCTTCTCCATCTTCTCTTTTTCGAGCTGATACCGAGCCGACTACACCGTGTGAACCCGCACCTGGACTCCTGGATATAACTACATGAAACCAACTGGGACTTTATAACTATATGAACTCTAATGAATGTCAATGTAAATGCAGTTTCATGCTCCTTGGTCGCCCAGAGGAGGATGGGGTCCCCTTCTGAGTCTAGGTTCCACTCAAGGTTTCTTCCTGCTAGAGGGAGTTTCCTTGCCACTGTCGCCTCAGGCTTGCTTGGTGGGGTTCTGGCCGGTTAAATGTAAAGTGCTTTGTGACAATGCATGTCGTTAAAAGCGCTATATAAATAAAATTGAATTGAATTGAAGTGCTTCCTCAGATTCATTTTTAAATGTTCTCCAGCTAATTTCCACTATGGCCACGAGTTCTAGTATTTTAAATTAATATTGAAATGGTCATTTGGCTGAACAGCATCCCGACCTGTTAGAATCTTATATACCTGGATCATGTCCCCCCATAGTCTCCTTTGCTTGAGGCTAAACAGATTCAGCTCAGCGAACCTCTCCTCATAAGACATTCCTCTAAGTGCAGGAATCATTCTAGTCATCCTACGTTGCACCTTTTCCAAGGCAGCAATGTCCTTCTGAAGGTATGGTGACCAAACCTGCACACAGTATTCTAGGTGGGATCTTACCAAGGAATTATATAATCGTAGCATCACTTCTCTTGACTTACATCTCTAGGTGTGTGGAGTTTAATCCAACATCCTTTTGCCTTTTTTTAATGCTTCCCCACACTGGCAAGAGTGGGACATGGAAGTATCAACATACACACCGAGATCTTTCTCGTAATCAGCTACCTTTATTTCAGTGGAACCCATAAAATATCTGTACTTTACTATATTTACTATATTTCTGCTCCCTGCATGGATTACCTTATATTTATCTATGTTAAATTTCATCTGCCACGTATGAGCCCAGTCGCTAATTAAATCCAGATCCTGTTGTAGCCTCTCTGGACATGAGACATGATCTAACATCAATCAGAAGATACCACACCAGCAGATAATGATTTCTGGAATAGTAAAGTTAAAGGTTGGCTAATAATACCCCTCATCTCTTTTAAAACTATAGATAAGATGCCATCAGGGCCTTGCGATTTATTTATTTTGAGCTTAGCTAGGCTTTGTACCACATCAGCCTCAGTTATACATATATTGGTCATAGACATCGTTGTATTTGTACTAAATGGTGGTAAGCTATTCTACTGTGAACAGCCATTGTAAAATAATCATTAAACTCATTTATATCAATTTCATTTTCAATTATAAGGCCCTTACTATCCTGCAAATGAGTGATTTTCAGCTTTTAGAGCTCTTTCGGAGTTAAAATATTGGAAGAAACTTTTAACGTCATCCTTATAACTGTTATTAACTAAACCTGTAGACTTAGATACTCCTGCTTTATTTTGAAATCATTAGTTAATTTCCATTTGTGGAAGAAAGCCCTTTTGCTCCTGACTTTATTCTTAATTTTCGTAGTAAACCACCTGTGACATCGCGTGCTGGACGAACAGGCAGGAAGCGAGGAATCAAGGATCCGGGAAACGGAGAGTCGGGAATGAGGGTTTATTGATGAAAACAGGTACCAACAGCGAGAGATTTCAATGACAGGACTGGGGAAACAGACTTGAATGTGGACTAAATACACAGGACTACTCAAACTGACAGAAAACAGCTGGTTACAATCGGGGCAGCACACATGGTTAATGAGGGGGCGTGGCACACACGAGGATCGTACAAGCAGGTCATGACACCAGCTTGGTTGCAGTTTCCTAGATTTAGTTTTTCTGGAAACGGGTATGAAGTTCTTTTGCACTTGCAACAATGTGCTTTTAAAAAATTCCCATGCCTCTTCCACAGTATTGCTATTTAACTCCATCCGATTTACAGTTTCTAGTTTCAGTCTCATACCATTGAATTACCCTTCCTAACATTGTATACTTTTGTTTTGGACTTGGTTGAAGACTCAGGCAGCAGGAGTTGCCCCAACGTTGGTATGTCCTTATCCATAAGGGGGAGTAAACGTTCTGGTTTCCCGACCTTATAGATGAAGGAGTTGGGGGATGTTGCCAGTGACCTGCCGGATTCCAGGCAGAACAGGCCTCGCTATGCCACAGCCCTTCAGAGACTGGGCCTTCCGTGCAGAACCTCTGCATCCAAATTAGACCAGTTGTTTAACAAAACCCTAAAATGGGGTTATTTTTGACATGGAACGGGACTTTGATTCAACAACCCATTACTTAGTTGCGGCAAGTACCCAATATCAAGTATAGCTGCAAAGAATCTGCCAGAGATTTTCAGAGAAGTTCCCCAGATGCATGGACTGGACTAAGGTGCGTCAGATTAAACAGGAGCCTGGTAAATTCTGTGAGCCCCACGCCAAGTGACTGATGGAAACATACTCCAGCTACAGTGAGATGGACCCTCCAGCGGACCGAGAGTGGGATTCCCTCTGGGAGCGACAACTCGTGCAGTTGCTGGTGGATGAGCTGCAAACAGACATCAAGAAGGACTTCCAACCTCACAATCATTTACCAAACCACTTCAGGTAACTTGTAAAGATGTAGGTATTGGAGTATTCACACATTCATTTGCAGTGTCCACCTCCTGTCCGGTAAATTTGGCAGGACAAAATTTGAATAACCTATAGGCCAGACTCATGAATGCGGCTGAACGAGTAAAGGTAGAACAGGTGGCCAATCCTGTTATACAGTCCTAGTAGATTGAGAACCACCTGATTGCAACTGTAGTTGGAATCAAGGGCTGAGCAGCATGGTGGCCTGGGGGACAATTATGAAAACACAGACCCACTGATATCCTTAAAACCCACAATCAAAAGAGGAGTCAGGATGGCCAGTGACATGTGCTGGCTAAATGGGGACAACAAAGAGAGAACAGAACAAGGCAGGGAGGGATTCTGACACAGGTGCCATGCTACTTTGTTTAAATATGCTGTAATGTTTTAGTGCAAGCCTTAGACAATGGAATCTCTGAATGACGCCGCAGTCTGGCTCTTTCTGAAGGTCCTATACTGTAACCGTCCTGAGAAGTTGTTTGCATGCACTTGCTGCCTTGACACTTGTTGATGTGCGTGTGCCCTGCTCGAGCAGTAAAGGGGAGATCACATGCAGAGCTGATTTTCTGTAGTTCCTTAGAATAAAAATAGAATATTCTCTTCAAATAGGAACACATGCTGCGTTTGATTATTTCACTCCAACTCGGACAAAAACGTCACGAAAAACATCACTTCCCATTAGAAACGCCTCTTTTATGACGTTAATGTCTGACAGAATCTTCTTGTCCGAGTTGCCCCTGTGACGTAATTTCAACATGGCGGCTTACACACTCAACATTAATTCTATTTTACAAATCCTTAAAAATGTTTATTTTGTTAAATTTATTATTATCCCATCCATCCATTTTCCAAACTGCTTATCCTACTGGGTCACGGGGGGTCCGGAGCCTATCCCGGAAGCAATGGGCACGAGGCTGGGAACAACCCAGGATGGGGGGCCAGCCCATCGCAGGGCACACTCACACACACCATGCACTCTCACATGCATTCCTACGGGCAATTTAGCAAGTCCAATTAGCCTCAGCATGTTTTTGGACTGTGGGGGGGAACCGGAGTACCCGGAGGAAACCCCACGACGACATGGGGAGAACATGCAAACTCCACACACATGTGACCCAGGCGGAGATTTGAACCTGGGTCCCAGAGGTGTGAGGCAACAGTGCTAACCAGTGCACGACCATACCGCCCATTTATTATTATTATTATTTATAATTATTAGTAATTATTAATGTAATTGCACGTGTTCGATTTAGAGAATACCATATTGTGACCGTAAACAGTATCCTAACATGCAATATCAGATTTTTACCAGACTTGTTAGTGTTTTTGGTTTGTTTGTAGTTTGTTTGCCTCTCGAAAAAAGAATATCGCTATGAATGTACTAAAATACTTTATAAAGCTTTTAATGTGGTTTGACTAGTTCCTGTTTCTTGTTTATTTGTCTGAAATAATAATCTTACTCCATAACTGCTAAAATATAAAGCAACAACACAGCAGCGTATTCATGGAGGCAGCCATGTTTGTTCCGAGTTGTGCTAGCTTGAACGGGAGATTGTTGGATGTGATGTCACCCAATTTGGAATTTCCAAGTTCCGAGAGAAAAACGAACGCACCACAAGACTCTGGCTGGAAATTTCTACAATAGAGCCATTTAGTTATTTCTAGAAAAATATTTAGAGCCAATGACCTGATGTCATTGTAACACAGGTCACTGTCCGTGGTGCTGAATTCTCTACTTGATGGGCTGGTGCTGAATGAATATGACAGCTGGCCAACATGTCTGTGTGCTTCCACTGACTGGCACCCAGACATATAATGACTTTTAACAATGAGGAGGGAAACGTCCAGACAGGAAATTAGTCAACAGTAATTAGTAATCACATATAGTTCTCATTTATCATGATGTAAAATTCAAAAACCTTTTTTTTATTATTAAGGGATAAATGTAATTGAGTTTTAATGTATCCTTTCCGCTCTTAAAATCGCAAATTATTTCTGACTATTAATCTGCACATTTTAATAATTTCATTAATATTACCTAATTGGTTTGTCTTTTTTATTAAATTTTAAAACTAGCTGTACAATTGTTGATGTTGTTGCTGTTCTGAATGTCATTGGCCTGTTGCCTTACGTCTGTCTAAACATGAGTGAGGGGATGGATGCACTATTCTATGGGGGCCTCTGTAGAGAATAAATGATCCTAATTTTATATTGAGAGAGATGGTTAATTCCTTTTTAATCCATACTGCGTTCAGAGCCCCTGTTCTGCCGTTGATCACTGCTGCATATCATCCCCAAACCAATGGCCTGGATGAGAAAACGAATGATGACATAAAATGGTAAGTCTGTTTTTGAGGTTGTTTTAGAACTGTGTGAGACAGGCTCTATTCTTTTAACATTACATCAGGAATTACTGATATTATTGACAATCAATCCCTTAATATACAGTATCTCACAAAAGTGAGTACACCCCACACATTTTTGTAAATATTTTATTATATCTTTTCAAGGGACAACGTTAAAGATATGAAACTCTGATAGAATGTAAAGTAATCAGTGTACAGCTTGTATAATGGTGTAAATTTGATGTCCCCTCAAAATAACTCAACACACAGCCATTAATGTCTGAACTGCTGGCAACAAAAGTGAGATTAAAAATGATTTGTGGCAAGATCGGATCATGTGTGTTGAAGAGTTTCTTATGACTGACAAGTAGTTATTTAAAAACATATCTTGAAACAGCAAATTACATTGTTCTTAATGCTTTTAGAAAATGACTCTTTATAATGATCTGTGAATAATAATAATTTGCTATGAATGTTTTTCCACTTCAGCTTTCCACAATTATTCTTCCCGATGAGAAAAGCTACGGCACGTTTTTTGATGAAAAAAATAAAGTAGTTGAGACAATAAGCAACAACAGCTGAAAACATCTCCTAGTAACAGGAAAAACAGAAGCAGGCATGTGGTAAACGAATACAAAAGAGGTACCAAAACACAGTTTATCATGTTGGAGATGAGGCGCTTCTGTTCAACATGAGGAAGCGGGGACGGAAAGGAGGAAGAACGGAACCGGATTTTACCGGACCTTATGTCATCCAGGCAATATGTGGCAAGCTGGTTACACTGTCTAATTCTGAAGGGGCAACTTTAAAGAACAAATACAATGTAAACCACATACAGAAGGAGCCAAACTGATGTCCCAAGTCAGGAATCACACAAGGTGCCAGAAGAGTATAAGACCAGTAAACCTCCCTCTAGCGCAGAGCTTCTGACAATCGAGAAGGATGCTGACAGTTGAAAAAAAACTCATGTCTGTGTGTTATGAAAAAATATCAATAAATGTTTCCGAAAGGGGATGACTCATTTGGTAATTATTTACGGCTTATGTTATGGCTGCCAATTTACAGTCTTTACTGAAGTCTGACTTCTTTTGAGTCACCTTTAATATAGATTGGACACTCTCTATGCAATGTGCAATACTTACATAGATGGTAAATGTTTACCTGCTTGCACAGATGGATGATTAGGTAATTAGTGTAAGTGTGTGTGTGTGTTCAATCGCATGTATGTCCAAGGTCCATAGTAAATAATATACACTGATCAAGAGATGCCCGAAAGTGGATAAAAGAGGACATTAGTGGGTGCATCACTTAGTGTAACGCGTGCAGGAAAATGAGCAGGACTGCAAGCCATATAATGACCCTTGTCTAGCTCTTAATACAGTATGCATACAGTGATGTATCTACAATGGACAGCTACTATGAGCAGATAGCACAGTACAGGTGCTTATAAGATCTGTATGCTGTTTCCATCCATCCATCCATTGTCCAAACCGCTTATCCTACTGGGTCGTGGGGGGTCTGGAGCCTATCCCGGAAGCAATGGGCACGAGGCAGGGAACAACCCAGGATGGGGAGCCAGCCCATCACAGGGCACACTCACACACTATTCACTCATACATGCATACCTACGGGCAATTTAGTAACTCCAGTTAGCCTCAGCATCCATCCATCCATCCATTGTCCAAACCGCTTATCCTACTGGGTCACAGGGGGTCCGGAGTCTATCCCGGAATCAATGGGCACGAGGCAGGGAAGAACCCAGGATGGGGGGCCAGCCCATCACAGCTCACACTCACACACCATTCACTCACACATGCACACCTACGGGCAATTCAGCAACTCCAATTAGCCTCAGCATGTTTTTGGACTGTGGGGGGAAACCGGAGTACCCGGAGGAAACCCCACGACGACACGGGGAGAACATGCAAACTCCACACCCATGTGACCCAGGCAGAGACTCGAACCCGGGTCCCAGAGGTGTGAGGCAACAGTGCTAACCACTGCACCACCATGCCGCCCCCTGTATGCTATTTCATTCTATAAAAAGAAACTTACTGTACTGTACAATAAAGTATTTCACCACTGCTTCTTCCTCAGCTCCCACTGTTTGCTAGCACATGCATCTTTTGATTTCTTAGTGCAATCTGTGCTTTATTTTTTTTTTGTGAAATGTAAGTGCAGTATCTGTTTATTAAGTGCTGTGGTTTAATATGTACATTATTATTTCAGTACTGTGTATACTGTCCTTAATGTCTTGCCTCTCTCGTATAACTTGAGATACGCCCAAATTGACTTGCAACAAGTGGTCCTGGTTCCAAATGCGGAAGGCGATGGATACCTGTATTTTATATGCTGTAGTGTGCTGGGTGTCAGACATTGCAATGCACCTTGCTTTGATCTTGACCTGTTAGATCAGAGGGAGGTAATCTTATCCAGAAAGGGCCACTGTGTATGATGGTTTTCACTGCAACTCTCTGAACAGCGAACCTAACAGTTATCCCAATACCTTGATCTTGCTAGCATATTTAAATGTGTACCTATTCAGGAATAGAGTGGTGAAGGCATTCAGAGGAGGACTGATGATTATCAGAGGGAACAAAGGGGCTGGGTACTTGTCAGTATCCAGTAGAACCACCAGACTCCTACACTGAATGGTTCTGGATGTGGCACAGACGTTAATCCCTCTGTATTAGGGGATCCGTCTCCAGTTTGTACTCTTCTAGTTAATAGGTAGATTATCAGGCAGTTTTTCACCCTAGTCCAGTACTCATTGACAGCCTAATACACCGTGTTTCAGTTTGTCTTGATAGTCAATACATGTCACAGGATGTACATTACTCTGATGGGCAGGCCCTCTTACATATGATGGAAATTGCAATACCTACTTTTGGCCACGAGATGGCAGCAAGAAAATAGAAAAATTATTTTCCCACGGTCTACTAGCAGCTTTTAGATGTTAATTCTTCATAAAAATAATTTGACTTGATCCAATGTATTTTTAATACAAACAATTACCACACAAAGCTGCTAGTTTCCTCCGGTTTCCCCCCACAGTCCAAAAACATGCTGAGGCTAATTGGAGTAGCTAAATTTACCGTAGGTGTGCATGTGTGAGTGAATGGTGTGTGAGTGTGAGCTGTGATGGGCTGGCCCCCCATCCTGGGTTCTTCCCTGCCTCGTGCCCATTGATTCCGGGATAGACTCCGGACCCCCTGTGACCCAGTAGGATAAGCGGTTTGGACAATGGATGGATGGAAATAGCATACAGATTAAGCACCTGTACTGTGCTATCTGCTTATAGTAGCTGTCCATTGTAGATACATCACTGTATGCATACTGTATTAAGAGCTAGATAAGGACAGTGGGTCATTATATGGCTTGCAGTCCTGCTCATTTTCCTGCACCCGTTACACTAAGTGATACACCCACTAATGTCCTCTTTCATCCACTTTCAGGCATCTCTTGATCAGTGTATATTACTTACTATGGACCTTGGACATACATGCGATTGGACACACACACACACACACACACACTTACACTAATTACCTAATCAACCATCTGTGCAAGCAAGTAAACATGTACCATCTATATAAGTATTGTACATAGCATAGAGAGTGTCCAATCTATATTAAAGGTGACTCGAAAGAAGTCAGACTTTAGTAAAGACTGTAAATTTCTCAGCCATAACATAAGCCGTAAATAATTACCAAATGAGTCATCCCCTTTCGGAAACATTTATTGATATTCTTTCATAACACACAGACATGAGTTTTTTTTCAACTGTCAGCATCCGATCCAAACGGGATTCCCATTTCCTTTCTGTGGGATCCAACAGAACACGGGCTGACCATCAGTCAACATGTCTTCAACCATGCAGGACAGGACCCAGTCCAGGCCAAACCTCACGGTGCTGGTGTTAATAAAAAAAATGTAAGGAACATGCAGCTGCAGCTCACACACAAACACAGTCCACAGCATCCAGAAAAAGGTCAGGCCTTTTTCTTCTTTAGCTGACTCCGCCCAGACCTCGCCCCCTTTCTGGGCGCCTCGCACTATGCCTTTGAACTGGCCCTGCAGCTTGGCCCGTTTCCTGTTTCCCAATGCAAGTCATAAGATTCACCCGTAAATGATATTTTGAATCGGAACGATATTTATTACTATTGTTTAGATTAAATATATAACGGTTTAATGATTGAATATAACTTGATATTGTTGTTTGTGTTGTTTAGTTTGAGGTTCTAGTTTCTGTCTTTATCCGCTTTCGTTTCAGTAGGCAGCTGGTTCATCCCAGGCTCAGGGTCTCTCTGCTCTTCATCAAACCCACACCCCCAGTTTGGGAGCACCCTCTCCCTCTCCTCCCCCCACGGCTGTGACTGTTACTCCTCCTTGAGGAGTAACTGCTCCGCCCCCTATCCCAGCCCCTATACCCACAGGAGTGCATCACCCAGTGAGCCGCCGCCCTGCCTGTCCCCTCACACAAGCACACACTGAAATCATGGTCCTAAGCTCTCTGTGTGGGTCACCACGATAGTACAGCACACCGACGATTACCCTCTGACTGAATCAGAATCAGCTTTATTTGGCCAAGTATGTTCACACATATTGGGAATAGTTAGACATTTAATCAAAATAATTAAGACAAGACATAAACATACAGTTCTGTTGATATGCGACGCATATAACCTCTGCATTCACAGCACTGCTTCAGTTATCGAAGAGCAAATTTCCAAAACTCACTCAGTCCGATAACCTAAAGTAATAAGTCATAATCCTCTTCATACGTTGCAGTAATGGGAATGAAATCTCACTCAGTGTTTATGTAATGGAGCAATGGAATTTCGTGAAATTTCCAAAAGTCCACAGAAATATTTAGAAAAACATTCCTGCAGACTGAGTTTTTGATATTTGCTTTTCAATTAACACAATTTTCTTCAGTCTGAGGTTTAACAGAATTCAGCCATATGCTGTTCAAAAAAAACTACACAGAACAAAAACAGAATGGACTTTACATCTGTCTGAAAGGAAAGTTGACACAGGCTGCAGCAGTGAACAAATCAATCAATGTATTAAAGTTAGGCATTAAGTAACTGGAGGCAGTATATACATAACATGATAACATGCCTTTTCTGTATTGACCATATTAAGGACGCTGTAACACTGCCCACCACATACCTGCTTCATTTATTGTTTTATACTTGCAGCTGCTTATTCAGACAGCTCGTCTACCTGTCTGTCCATGTTGCCCTCCCATGACAACTGGTCCAGCCTACAGGTGCCGTCCCATTCCGGCATGTTACCCATGAGTCATAGCGGCACCTCCGGGAGCAGCTCCAGGTGAGCCCGTGCCTCCCCTCCCCCACCTGTCCCCATGCTGAGTCTCGGGCCCCCGTCTTCCCTCTTGTTCTCGCCTATACCCACATCCTGGCCTGTGTCTGCATCGTCTCACCTCGTTAACAGGACTTTCGCCTTCTTCTGTCCTGATCCATTCAGGCCCATCATTCTGGGACATGCTTTGATTTATTTCGCCATAGTTACTCTTTGTTTTCCTTTGTACTTTGCACTCTACAAGTAAAATGAATAAAAAATAGGCATTATTTTGATATTGTTTTAGTACAGTGACACTAGTATATTTGTTGTTGTTTCCAGGCAACACTGCATGCTGATTTAACGTCTTTCCTTAATCTCCACCCCATTGCTCACACACAGCCAGTATCCCAGTTTGTGGTCAATGAGCTCCTCCTCACTCACCCCAGTCTCCTAGTCCAGTGGAATGTCCAACAGCTTGGGCTCTCAGTTCCTGCGTGTCATGCCCGGCTCGTCCGCTCCTCCTGTGTGCCACGCCCCCTGATTACCCACGTGTTTTCTCCCGATTTGTACCCAGCTGTATCTAGTTAATTTGCTCAGTCCTGTGTATTTCAGTCCGTGTCTTACCTGAGTCCAGTGTCTGTCATTGATGTTTGTATGCGTGAGATGTTTCCCCGTCCGCGCTTCCTAATTAAACTCCCGTTTTTGCCTGTCCGCTTGCTCCTTGCACGCCTTGCCCGCACGATCGCCTGCCTGCTTGTACCCGATCGTGACACTGCGCAGCTCTACAACTCATTACCCAGGGCTCTCGCACCCGGCCACAGTGCCCCTCTCAGGCTCCCCGCTGTATGACAGCACTGCCCCATCGGAAGTTCATGAAGCCTCACAGTACGACGCCTCTCCCCACGCGCGCTTAGCCACCACCGGGACTCCCATCACTCCTCCTTCCCTGTAGGGCGGCGCACTTCCATTATTATTACAGTTTCTACTGTCACTCTGTTGCTTTTCCTGGTGCTGGACTTTTGACAGATAAATACATTATTTGTTGCATTCAGTGACAAAAGATTGGTCTGTTTAACACCCTCAGTCTCCACCCTATGAGCCCCTTGTTGGCGGCAGAATCAGGAAGATGTCGGAGAAAGCAGAGGTAAAGTGAATAGTCACCTCGACAATAATGTGGAAACCGCTAATGGTGATCATGCCTGTGTGGGTGAAATGGATCACCACAGTATAAGCGGATGATGATTATAGACGATTTTTCCCTTTTTCTTTATGTCTGTTTACCATCTAATAGGCATTTTTTTTCTTTGGGATGCGTCTAGGTCAGATACGACCAAAATATTTTTCTCATTTCAGAAGTGAAAAAAAATATTGCTCTCAGATTCTGTTCAGTTGTAGTTTTTTAAAATAATGTACCTTGATTTGTGTTTGTTTAAAATGCCATTACCTGTTGCTTACTGGGCCGCTGAAAATGTCTGGCCCAGCTAAATTTCTTGGTTTAAAAATCTGGCCCAACTACTTTCCAGACCTGGACTAGCCCTACTGAATCATACACTAATGTTATTCTGTTATGTGGGCTGTTGTGATAGGGAGATTTGCTGGATGCTGCACGACGGGTGGTGTCCCTGCTGCAGAATGCCCTGTCTGAAGCAGCACCTAGAGACAGTGAGGGTTGTTGTTATCACCTTAATATTGTATATACGCAATCTGTTATTTCTTAACTAATATAATTGTAAGGTATTCTTCTAATATATTGTGCACAGCCAACAAAAAAGAGAAAAATGCAAAACCAAAGGAAGGCTTTCTTTTCTCTTAAAAGTCTTTTTTCTAAACCAACTGAGAGTCAGTTAGAGGGGTGTTCATTATCAGTATTGTTGCTGGCATTTCTGAAAATGTGCCAATTTTAGTCAAGTGGCTACTTTTCAAATGCAGTCCCTGGCCAAGATGAAGAAAGTTCATGAAGACTACATGATAATATTAAGCACTGACATAACAAACAACATTTTTTACATGCAAAATATACAGGAAATATACACTGCAACAGGCTAGGATAGACAAATAACCAAATACACTTGCAAGCCTGACCACTTTAGACCCCAGATTAGAAAATTGGTGAATGAGCATATATTTTTTCCAAGTTTTGTTTTGCTTTCAAGTTCTCACAAATAAAAAAAAAAAAAGATTTTCCCACTATAGCCAGATCCAGTTTCTGTGGGGGGCGGGGGGGGGGGTGACAATTTGTAGTAATAACTATTTCCTGCTGAAAACCACTGGTAAACTATCCACATGTCTCTGAATATCTGTGAGTCCCGAGACCTCCATGACAGATAGATATAAGTTGCTAGTGTTGATCGGCAGGAAATCTTCTCCAAAGCCCCACCACCACCTCACACCAATCCACCCAGGGTTTACTCCAAATAAATTTGCTGGTAATACAAACCGGATCAACTTGTGGTTTGTGTCCACGTGTACTAGAGACAAAGGCCCTGGTACATTCTGCGTACAACACAGCCAAGACTTGACAACCTTTATATGATGCGCATGGAATCAACCCTATGCATGGAGGCTGCAACTCTTCTCCACCGAACCCTGTAGCCCATTGACTGCAGCCTGCATTGACTATCCTGTAGCCTGCATTTGGTAGATCATTCTTGACAGAAGAAACCAAATTGTCAAGTTCCCTAACACAGAGCTCATACTCTTTTATTCTTCTTAAGATTGTTCTTCTTGAAACACCCATCAGTGTGGCTATGCAAGGCACAGGAAGTTGAGTATGGAGCATTTCTTTCAAACATTGTTCTTCAATCAAAATCTTGGGTCGTCTATTGGTGGCAGCGACTTCCTGTGTGACACATGGGGCTGGACGTTCCAGATGTGCCCTCACAAGGTCAAAGAGCTCTTGCAAAGCCAGGGTGATAGCAGGAGGTACTTCAATGTGATTAGACAGGGCCTGCAGAAGATACAGCTCCTGATGACAAAGGAACTCCAGGTAATCCAAATTTAGTGGAGTCGCGCTGAATCCTATTTCTATTTTATGCAGAAGACTTTCGAGAAGGTGGTATCTGAGCTGTTCACAGAACAAATTATAGTTAATGAGGTGTCAAGATCTTGTCTCTGATCCACACACTAGGCCTACCATTCAAAAGTTTTAATTATGAAAATGAAATGTTTTTGTTTTGTGAGGTGCTTGTTCATGTATGATGATGTAGTGGCTGCTCTGTTTGACCGTGGTAAACCTTTTCACAAACAATATAAGTGAAGAAGTATGACATTAGATCTAAGGACCAGAGTATAATAAAGTTAAATAAAATCCATCAAAAACACTTACTCAGTGGAGATTCCAATGTAGTAGGCAGACAACTTTATGGCTTTAATAATGAGTGTATTTAGCAGCTACAAGGACAAAAGATATTATAAACCTCTCCATTTTAATGCTAATTTAATAAACATTAACAGATAGCACTTAAGGTGGTTTCGCCTATAGTCTGCTAACACTAACCCGAGAACTAATATCTGAGGAGCGTTCTTCCCAGGATTTGAATTTATTAAATTGGCTTTGTGATGTTGTATTAAGAAATTTTATTCACAATGCAATTTACCGTACATTGGCCCATTCTTTTATATACGGTAAGACGAAGCGGGAAATTCGAGCGAGCGAGTGCTGTGCAGACGCGAGCGCGTAGAGGGGATGGGTTTTCAGCACTCGAGCACACGCACGCGCGTGGTTCGACTTTTGGCCCTAATTTAACGGCGAGCGAGTGAGTGAGTGCTGTGCAATCGCGAGCGCGTAGAGAGCATGGATTTTCTGTTTTTATGCGCACGACTTTTGGCACTAATTTAACGCCATAGAAATGTGTGTTTAAAAGGGGAGGAGATCGGGTTGCAGCGCTGGTGTGAGCGGTTTCTCCGGGCAGTTCGCTCGAGGCTAACGTGGCTTTGGGAACGTGGTGTACCCGTCACCCATGCCAGGGAAGAAATCAAAACCGAAATGCTAGGAATATGGACTTCATCTTACGTCAAGCGTTTTCCCCTCCATTGACGCCCATAAAGAAAAGGCTTAAAGTCCATATTCCTAGCATTTCGGTTTTGATTTCTTGTCAGGTAAGTCTTTATGGCCAGATACATTCGCGAGAAATTTGGTGATTTGTGGTGACTGTTTTAATACATTAAGTTGCGTTACGCATTTTCACATTAAGCGTTTTAGAATGTCCCGTGGCAGGTATCCCCTTCTATTGCCCTAGGGAGGGTTGTAACCCTCGTCTGTATATTAATAAAGAATAATCCTTCTATTCCTGTCTCATGTATCTGGACCTCCCCAGCAATTTAACGAAATTTGGTGGCAGCGGTTACAAGTGAACCCGTTTAAGTTTAGCGCTCATACTTCCGTCCATATGTTTAAGACCCACCTTGGCTGACTTAGCTGACATGTCCTGATTTCATAATCTTCAAATTTGTAATCTTTTCTCCTTCATCTAACTCCATGTTTTTAACTTCTTGTCATTTTCTTGCCGTTTGACTCATAGAAAATTATCAGACTTAAATGACACGTCAGCCTGTGCAGACAGCGATTTCAATGTTTTAATAAATTGGCCAGCAGGTGGGGGCAGTGCTCAATTTCATTAATGCCATTCAGAAAACTTTCAGGCTTTATGTCTTAATGAACAGCCTAGAAAAGGACAAAGCATTATATTACTGATGCATACAGCAGATCCCCAACTCAGGCTGTGTTGCATATTCTTAACAGTGCTACAGTATGTTCACACAGCCAGTACAAACAAACTTGCAAGATCTAGACCAGGGGTCACCAACCTTTTTAAAACGGAGAGCTACTTCACGGGTACTGAGCCATACGAAGTTTGATATCAGTTTTAAACGCCCTCCTAAACATGTCTAAACTTCATGCATGATAAACATGTTTTAAATGCTTTTTTATATTCAATTTCAAATCTATATAAATGCAAATGTGATAGATTAGAAACAGGACAAAATAAAATTTTAGATGATGTTCGCTGGTGAGTTGTGCTATTTTATAGAACAGGTCCACGGGCAACTCATGTGGTCATTGGGGGCATCCTTGGGGCACCATGTTGGTGACCCCTTATCTAGACCTACCACATCAGGTAGGAAGGTGCCTATTTCTACCAACTATTCAGACCATCAGACCCAAACCATACATTCAGTCATGCACAGGCACTCCACCAGAGGGCTCTACATTCTGTCCTACATCTGCTCACCTGTTAGACCCACACTCAGTCTCCATCCTGATTTCTACCTACTACTCGGACTATCTCACCAAAACCAGTCCTGTGGCCTGTTCTATGAAGCGGGGTTACTGGCTTATTGGGGAAACTTGTCGGATTTCTTGATCGGGACCTTCAACTGCTCTGCCATAGAGAGCATCCTAACATGCTGCCTTACGGTCTGGTATGCGGGCTGCTGGTGGCCTCCTACCGCTCTGCCATAGAGAGCATCCTAACATACGGCCTTACGGTGTGGTATTCGGGCTGCTGGTGGCCTCTATGACTTTTTTTGTAGACAGTCCATCTGTGTGGTGCTGTTTGCACGAATTGTTTTGGGAAATGCACTTACAGTTTTGCAGATGTTAAGGGTGATTCCAGAAATGCATCAAAGCAACTGAGGAACTGCAATGTCACTGTACAGTTACTTATAATGGGCGCCAATGTAATGTGTAGAGTGGCAAATAAACTGATTCACCATTTACTCTCATGTACATCACTTAAAATGCTTGTTTTAAATGCAAATGTGTGAATGTAAATCTAAGCAGTAAAGCTACAATTTACATTCTGTTTGCATGGTGGAAAGAACATTTAATCTGCCTTTTAAGTGTGATTAGAAGATCTAATGCCTGTGTGCTTGTAATAAGATGGTCGCTGGTTCAAACCCAGCCACAGCACATCTCTGCGTCCTTGAGCGAGGCCCTTAACCCCCAGCTCACTGGGCATCACTATGGGTGGCTGCCCTTCGCAGACAACTTACTCTGTTTACTCTAAAAAAAAGAGAGCAAGTTGAGAGAGAAGTTAAGACAATTTCTCCACAGGGACCAATAAAGTATCAATTATTATTACTGTATGAGAGACTGTCTAATATCAGATAGATAACAGACTCATACTGTGCTGAGCTTGTCTGAGAGAGATGATTAGCAAATGCTCTCCCACAGTATCTCAGCACTCTGTACAAAGAACTTTATATGCTCAGTATCTGCTCCTGTTTATCTAATTGTTCTCATTTTAACTGGATGTTAAGGAGTAAATTAATAAACGTCATGTAAGTGCACATTAAAATGCTTTTTCACTGTTACTTAAGTTCCCATGTGAACAGCCAATCAGATCAGCCTGATGTGTGTCTCTCTGTTTCCTCTCTGTTTCCTGCCCTTTCATCCCGACCACGACCATGATCTCTCACTTAGCAGCAGAGCAGTTTATTCTAAACAGTGGAAGCACAAAAATGTTCAGACTCTTTGGTCTTCTCATTTTCATTAGTAAGGCCCTATAATATAAATTATTTTGGGATTTTAATATTTTCATTTATCTGTATGATGTGATCAGTGGAATTTGGCCATTTAATCTGCATCATAGTTAATAGTTATTTAGATTACTATTATATGTCTTATTTGATTATGATTTTTTTTGTTTTTCTGTTTTTGCAGACACTGCACTGACTACAGATGTTGTTCAGCCCAGTCACCTGATGAGGGTTCAGCTTGGAGACAGTGTGACCCTGACATGCTTCTGTCAAGGAGAAACAACTTTTGTTACTTTGTTTAAGCAAGCTGTTGGTCGGAAGCCCCAGCCCATGGCGAAAGCACTTCTCTACGTACCTGGTGAATTTTACAAGGAATATAAAAGCATAAAACGTTACTCCTTACTGAATGCAGAGGGGAGTTTTAACCTCACTATTTCTAACGTGGAGCCGTCAGATTCTGCAGTGTATTATTGTGCTGCTGTGTTTCTTCATGAGGTCACCTTCGGGAATGGAACCTTTGTCATAATCACAGGTAAATGAGATTCCAACTATTTTCATATTTGCTTTATTATAATGTCAGTAAGATTATTCCCTGCAAAATAATTTTGACAGTTTAGTTGTTTGTCAATATAAAATTAGCAAAGATACCTTATTGTCTGCTTTGTTCCATAAATGTTTTTCTAAACATCAAACAAAAATCATTCATTATTATTATTATTATTATTATTATACAATTTGTTGCATTTTGCTTGCTGTCAGCCAAAAGCCTAACCTTCTCTTTATACAGATGTTAATGTTACACATTGCAGCCTCTTTAAAACAAATAACATAAAAAAATGTTTGAGTTGTTATATACAGTATAGGACTGTGCAAAAATCTTAAGCAACAAAAGAAAATTATTTTTGACGTTATTTATCTGAGCAGTCAGTGTGTATTCACTCTGAAAAAAAAAATGCATGATTTAACATATGAACTAGGGATGTGCACCATTCAGAACTGATTTGAGAATGAAATTCTCAAATACGTATCCTAAAATTCAGGATTTTGAATACATATATGAACTTGAATTTCAGTTCATTTTGTTAATCTGAATTACATTTGAATTGTGGTTGAAAACAGGTTGTGGCATTGAAATTTATATTTGAATTTAAAGAAGAAGAACGAAAAAGGGTTTGGATTCAAATTCAAGTTCATATACGTACTGTAGGTGTAGCTTTTAACTAAAATATGAACTTTAATTTAAATATGAATTATACATAAACACATTAACATTGTTATACATCATTGTTATAAAAATGTCGTTTTGTAAAGAATGAAATAATGCAACATTTGAAGTGTCACCTAAAATAATAATTATACTGTCATTTTGTGCACCATGGTGGATCTGCTCATAGGAAGAGCTGAGTGTCTCTCCTTAAAAGTCAGTGTTGGCTGCAGTGACGGCAGTTTCTAACCTAAGAAACGTCCCAAACACTTTTCCTGCATCAAAAGTCAAACTAGTCCCTATTCCTGCCATGAAAGGTTCACATAATGTCACCGATACCTGAACCAACCATGTTTATCAGAGGATGCCAACCCTTTGGCTGCAGCTTTCTCTGCACACGCTGAGAGAGTCTTCAGTGTAGCAGGAAAAGATTTCAGGCCAGAAGATTGCAAATTAAATCATGAAACCTTTGAAGATATTATGCTGAATAAATGTAATAATAATGAAAAATTAGCAATGTGTATTGGAATAAAGCATAATTGTATTTGCCATGACGTTTTGCTTTTCGCTGTAGTGCTATGGTTGAACGGAAAAACTTACTTTTGTGTGCATAAGAAAATAAATAGGAGGAACTACGAAACCAAGTAATTCCTTTTACTATGTATACTTTTTCTTTAATGTTAAAAGATAGACAAACTAGTAATGGGCAAACAGCTCTTCGGCTCTTGAATTAAATTATGCAGGTACTACAGCAAAATGCTCAAAAATACCAAAACACATCAAGAGCTAAATATGCAAAAACAATAAATACCTTCCTGTGGAAAAGGGGCAACATAAACCAAATGTAAAGTCACGAAAATCATGAAAATATAAAGTACACTTTACACACTTCATTTCTTTGAATTGAAATTAATTATATTCATCTACCTTCATACATTAATACAAGACATTATATGATTATAATGTTTGTTATTATCATATAATTTTTATTTAGGTATTATGTAGGTGCAGTTAATGTATAGTGTTACCTGATATATACTAATAAGCAGTAATACAATAAAAAGAGAGAAGAATGTCAGCTGTTCTCCAAGAAGTTACTGATTTCTTGGATGGCTAGAAGAACATCGATTCAGTTCCCAAAAATCTGTAAGAACAATTTTTGAGGATCTGTATTTTCCATTGTTATTCTCAAAGGGCTGTCATCATGACTATTTTGCTTTTCAGGTAAAGACTCCAACAGCAGGACTGTGGTACAGCAGCCTGTGTCTGACACATTGCAGCCAGGAGACTCTGTGAGCCTGCAGTGTACGATAGAGACTGGGAGCTGTGCAGGAGAACACAGTGTTTACTGGTTCAGACATGGATCAGGAGAATCCCTTCCTGGAGTCATTTACAGCCATGGAAACAGCAGTGATGAGTGTGAGAAGAGCCCTGAGGCTGGATCTCCTACACGGAGCTGCGTCTACAGCCTCCCCAAGGGGAACCTCAGCCTCTCCGATGCTGGGACTTACTACTGCGCTGTGGCCATGTGTGGGGAGATGCTGTTTGGGAACGGCACATAGCTGGATATAGATGGTAACACCCAGTGTGGGGAGATGCTGTTTGGGAACGGCACACAGCTGGATATAGATGGTAGCACCCAGTGTGGAGAGTATATCTGCTTCAAAGTTTTATTTAGCTTATTCTGCTATTAAGACATTTATTTCTTTTTTTAATGTAATGAATTTTCTAATTTAAGTGCTTAAATTAAATTACACAGATGTTAATTTAATAATTATCCATCCATCCATCCATTTTCCAAACCGCTTATCCTATTGGGTCGCGGGGGGTCCGGAGCCTAATTTAATAATTATTTCAAATATTAATATCCATCCATCCATCCATTTTCCAAACCGCTTATCCTATTGGGTCGCGGGGGGTCCGGAGCCTAATTTAATAATTATTTCAAATATTAATATAAATTGTTAAAATGCAAAATACTAGAAGTTCATGTTAAAAATGGACTATTTACAAAACAACTGCTGTAATGTGTTATCGATTTGATCTTTAACTAATGTAATGTAAGCAAATGGGAAATGTGTCTCTATATCATTATGCTGAAATCTATCTCTTTGTTACAGGCTTTCAGAAGCTGCTGGATCCTCTTCACTCTGGCTTGCTGATAGTTTTATCTTGCAGCATTATTCTGAACGTTGCTCTCATTTGTATAAGATGTAAACTGACCTGTACACACTGTGCAGGTACGCTGCCCGGCTTTATGCACTCAGAAGGACAAAATGTAGATTTTAACAAATTATAGAAATATAAAATTGTTTTATGATAGATAACATTTTCATATTAAAACCACTCTTGCAGGTAATACAGTTTTAAAATCCATTATTAAATCTCACCTTATTTATATAAACCTTTTTGTACTGTAAGATTTACATTTTTGTATTATATCTTTCATATTTTGCAAAATCTATTGAAATATACATGTTGCAATAAGTTGCATATCAATAACTTTTATTACCAAGATCTCCTTTATAGCAATTTTATTATATATGATATATGAGAACAAATGACACGTATCCAAACATGCACACTTAAATTGACAGAAGTCATTTTTACTTTCATTTTTGAGACAAAAAGGATGTTGATTGCTTGAAAATTCGGAATGTTATCTGACCACGGTATGATACCGTGCGAAATTAAATAATATATTGATGTGTTATATATTTTAAACAGATGAAAAGAACAGTGATATATCAAAAGTGGAATGGTCACGCAAGCAAGTATGTAATAAATATTTCAAATTACAAATCGTCAGTAAAACAAATGAACCTCAGACTGATTTCCATCCTGGGATCAGCATTTTAAGTGCTATTTGTGAAAATAGGTAATAGCAAACCGATTTGATCCATCCAATTCTGCCATCTTTGTCTCCACAGTGCCATGACGAGGACACACTGAATTACGCTGCCCTGAACCTTAAGAAGCCAAAACCCAGGAGACAGAAGAAAGACGGGAATAATGACACTCTGTATTCTGACCTCCGCTACAGAGATTATGAATAAAGATGCTTCTCATTCATGTCAGTCACACAGAGTGTTCAGGGTGTAGCTTTAATAATGTTCAGAGGAGGGCAGGGGAGCCAGTGCTTCTGAGACTGAATCACGGGATTTTACGGAGCACCGGTGCTGAGTTTGGTGTCAGTGTGTTTGGGGCGCATTTTTACTGGAAGTGCAAATGTTCAAGCCAGACTGGGGGCTGAGGGAGGGGGAGAGGGGAGCCACAGAGATTATTTCTTCATGGCATGGGGGGGAATAAGCGGCTTTAATGTTGTGGAAAGGCTGAGTTGCTGCAATCAGTTCTTTGATGTCACACATGCTTACTTGTCTCCCTTGTGTACCATGCTGAATGGTTTGGGGCAAACGCACAGGGACTGATCGATTATATTAAACAGATGAAAGAAACTGAATGAAAATTTCAAGTGTTCTTAAATTACGTTTTTCATTTAATTGTGTGTTCTGGATGTATTTTTGAGTATATACATGTACCTGTATATGTACCTGTATATATACCTGTGTCGTTAATAACGATGTGGATAATTAAGAAAGAGGAGTTTTGTTTCTTGCTCCCTGTCTTGTTACTTGGCTCACAAACATACACACACATAGACACACACACAAACATACACAGACACACAAACACACACACACATAGACACACACACACACAAACACACATGCACACATGCACACACACACACTGCTACGGCTCTGTAAGAACACTACCATGCTCTTTTGTGTGAGTGGGGTGGGGGGTGTTAAATAAGATGAAAATGACAATGGCTGTACTTTTGTTATGTCAGTTGTGTTTCTATAGTCATTGTATCATATTCCACAAGCTTTTTATTCTACAAGATGTACAAGCCAGTCAGTGTATTCAGTGGGGTGTTCAGGAGTCATTAGGTTCTGAAAAATGTCTTGCATTTAAAACATAATGTACTTTTGAATACTTAAGTATTTTTAGATGCAAATACTCCAGTACTTTAACTGAAGTAAAAAATTAACTGAAAAACTTTGAGTATTATTTGACGAGGAGTATCTATACTTAACTCAAGTAGTGAAGTTGTGTACTTTGTCCACCTCTGTCCAAAAGTGACATACAGCTGTAAGCTGTTTGGGTTTGTTTGTCTGCTGAGTGCTTCTCTGCAGTGCTGCAGATGTTTCCACTGGTTAGATGCAGCTCAGGAAGACTGACCCACTGACTGCACTGTGCTGGACTCACTTTGCAAAGAGTAAAAACCACACAGACAGAACAATATCTGCTTCTTGTAAGACCCTGTTTCCTCTCTACCTCACCCAGGTCACGCTTTCAAGTATTCAGCCTAAGTTATTTTATCCAAACAAGCCACCATTATTATTCATGCAGCTGGACATTTGACTGGAGCACATGATTGCTACATATCACTACTGTACATGGAACGGAATGTACAGTTTTCACAACAGAACTTTAGAAAAGCAAAATTCTCATCAGTCCACATCTCTAACCACCACACATCCTAGGGCTCCCATTTATAATGGTACATTTTTGTTTTATTCACATTCTTTTTCATCACACAGATAAACACCATCCATTAATCTTACAGCATGTATCCTGGTCAGGGTGATGGGGACGACACCACCTATATCGAGTGTGATTTAAGGCCAAGACCTTAAAAGGGAGAGTCAAGACTGAGGCTTGTTACAAGAGCAGTGGGGCACAAAACAACAAACAACATCATTATGAATGTAAAAGAAATGGATGTATATATAAATATAGGGTAATAATAGAAACAAAAAATAAGAATATATTACATACAGAGGAATATTATAGGAATATTAAAATTAACTTATACACAATCCTTAACTTATACACAATCCTATTGCATGTAACATTATTGCTCATGTGCCAGATATTAGCCTCCCAAAGGAAGCTGCCACACAGGGCATAATGCACTGGCTCAATGCAACACTGCACATCAGTGAATAAGGAGGAACAATATTGCAGATCAGCAGCAGATAGAAACTGTATCAGAAGACAGTGAACAGGGGAAAAGTTCAATGAGCAGAGTGCAGATTATAAAGCCTGACTGCTGTGGGGCCCAATGACCTGCGGTACCGTTCTGTCACACGCCGGGTGTCTGAGTCTCTTACTGAAGGAGCTGCCCTTACGGGCCTCCATAGTCTGCTGGGGGGGTGAGAGGTGTCACATAAAATTGATGACAGCCTTGTTATCAGCCTGCTCTCATCCATCTACTCTACAGTGCCAAGGGACGCTCCTCCCTGATGATGAGAGGAGTCTAAGCATGTGGACATTTGGGATAATGTGAGTTCAGAACTGGATGGTCAGCTGTACGACTTCCAGTCTGTAGGCAGACTCATCACCTTCAGTTATGATGGCAAACACAGTAGTATCACCTGCAAAATTCAGGATCTTCACTGGAGCAGCAGTGATTTGTGTAGAAATTGAAGAGAAGAGGGAGAGCACAGAGCCTGGAGGAGCTCAGTGCTGAGGGTCAGCGTGTCTGATGTGTGCTGTAAGCATACAGATGTCCTGCATTTGTGGAACATTTTGTTTGTGCTGCTGTTTATATGTGTTGTTGACGCTGCAGTCAGTAATTTTCCACTAGCAGTCTCACCTCTGCATTTTACAGGAAGACTGACCGACTGAGAGCAGGGTGTTTGTGTCTCTCTTCTCAGTGAGCGAAAACCACACAACCATCAGGTCCTCAGCTCAGGCCCACTGCTTCACTAGAAAAACCACAAAGGGTATTTTTATCTAAAAGTGGGTGAGCAAGTGAGATGTTATTGACAGCATGAATTTGTCTACTAACATTTTAAATTCAAACCTAAAAAGCAGTATGTCCAGGATGTCAGTAATTACATTTAGTCAGTATGAACAATTTGGGTGCAATAATATAGAATAATGTAGAATTTTGCATAATTCAGTTAATACCAGTAAGATACCGATCATTAACACTATAAGGTCATGTTGCTGAATCTCATTGTTAAAGTTAAATGAATCTACGCATTTTTATACACACAAGACTGTGCTTAGTTCATCTTTCAGTCAAAATCACACAGTGAGGCAAATCTGACCATCTTAATTGTTTTTGCTTGTGTGGAATGGCATCCCATGCAGGCCTGTGCTCTGTGCTTCCTGGGACAGGTCCCACCCTCTCCAGACCCCGATGAGAATTAGTAGTCGCTGGATAAAAGATTGACAAAAGATAAAAATACAAAAGTCATTCTTGCTGTCTAACCTCTGATTACTGCATGACATTTCTGATTTCTGATAACTGATAAGTAGAAAATATGTTTAGTCTCTTGCTTGGTGGTAAGAAAAAAGGAGAACCACAAAGAGCACAGTCATTTTCAAGGTTATTTCTCACTGGTCAGTGTGAAAGGCTGCGTCATTAATATAACGCCGGGCTCAGCACAGTGACTGCACCTGCGCTGCACTGTAGAACACAAGCCAGGCTGCAGACCATCAGCCCTGAAAGTTAAAACAGGACTCGTATGTGTGTCATGTGGTGTTTAATAAAAATTTACAGGACAGAACATAGTGGATTCAGTTTCCTTTGCTCTTACACTCCCAGTCCAAAGTGTGGCCACGACTGCTGTCAATGCATCTGTCTCTTTTTTCACCTTAATTTTTCACCTGTGTTATTCACCTTAATATCAAAAGGCTCCAAAGCAGTACAGTAATGCAGAACAAATATTGTAACTAACAAGGAAGTGGGGAGGTAATGGACAGAAGTGTTGGTTTTTGGTAACTCCACTCCTCTGACCTCCACTGTAATTTTAGGTTCCTTGGAACAATATTGTAAACCAGTCATCACACATCACACACATAAAGTCGACACCAACCTTAAGTTTGACACTCAGATAAGGTTAGTTGTCAAGTCAAGCTTTTTACAATTGAGGCAGTTGGCCAAAATAAAGCCAATTCTTTCTAGGCAGCACTTTGAGACAGTAATCCACTCTTTTGTCACTACTAGTTTGGACCACTGTAACGCCCTCTATGTTGGGGTTAGAGGCTCCACTATTGTTCACCTCCAGAAGGTTCAAAATGCTGCCGCACATGGAAATATGAGCATGTCTCCCCCATTTTAGCCTCACTCCACTGGCTGCCCGTACATTTTAGGATTCATTTTAAAATTCTGTTATTTGCTTTTAAAGCCCTCAGTGGTCTTGCTCCATCTGACCTCTGTGAGCTGCTTCACCCTTACACCCCCACCCGCTCTCTCAGGTCAGCTGATCAGCTGTTCCTGACGGTTCCTAAGACTCAGCGTGAGCTTAGAGGGGATCGAGCCTTTGCAGTCGCAGCTCCTAAAATGTGGAATGACTTGCCTTTTCACATTAGAGAGGAATCCCCTCTGTCCGTTTTTAAATCTCTTCTAATCTCTTCTCCTTCACCTTTGACACATTGTGAGATGTTAATTTTAATAGTAAATCTTATTTTAATCTTAGCCTTTTCTTTATTAATTAATTGATTTTTTTAAATTTTTATTAATGGCCTTTTACTCACATTGAATGTTTTGGTTTTTATTAAATTTCTTTTACTTCGTTTTTAAGTGTGTGAATGTTTTTATTTATTCCTTTGTGCAGCACTTTGGTCCATAAGGTTGTTTAAAGTGCTTTTCAAATAAAGAGCTGGATTGGATTACATTGGAAGATGGCTCAACAAATCTCTTTCACAGAATGTAAAATTCGACAGAGGGCGCAAGGTGACATTCTGTCAGGGGCCCAGAATTTTTAGCTACACCTCTGTGTTACTGTGTTTTTTTTGTTCTAGCCATCAATAACTCTGGAGTTGCTATATCGCCACCTGGTGGTGAAAAGATCAGACAAAAATATGTACACATGTTACCAACAGTTTGAAATTGAAGTGCAGAGTTAACAGGTTTAATTAATCGTCCCCACGGATGCCAGTCATGAAATTTGAGAATTGCAAATTAAAACACAGGAAAAAATCAGGAACACTACAAGATAAAATATTTAGCAAACACTCAATGTGCATCCAGGGTGACAAGGGACAACTGGAGGATGATATGACAATCTGACAGTGACATTCACAGCACTTTATATGTTGCCAAAAACAGAAAAGGGGATTAAAATCAAGAATCAGAAATCATGTATGAGGGTGGGGCTGCTTGGTGGTGCAGTGATTAGCACTGTTACCTCCCACCACTGGGACTCAGGTTCGAGTCTCCGCCTGGGTCACATGTGTGGGGAGTTTGCATGTTCTCTCTTGCTAAATTGGCCGTAGGAGTGCATGTGTGTGTGAATGGTGTGTGAATGTGCCTTGCAATGAGCTGCCCCCCCGTCCTGGGTTGTTCCCTGCCTCGTGCACAGATCCTGCCAGGATAGGCTCTGGACCCCCCGCGACCCAGTAGCATAAGCGGTTTAGACAATGGATGGATGTATGAGGGTGAGTCACAATGACGACAGCTGCTCTGTTGACTTGGTCCCAGGAGTCGTCAGCGTTGGTCTGCCGGGGCCCCCGTCCTGTCTGTGGAAGCACCCGTCTTGTTGGCTGTTCTCTCTGCCTGGGCCCCCTCTCCTGCTGCCTCACGTTTGGGTTGAAGTGGCTCCCCAGTGCTTCTGTAAAGCTCTTTGTGTATCTTAGAAAAGGGCTGTATAAATGTAACATTCATTCATTTATTCAAGGTCCCAGCCAGAAGAGTGCAGTACTACACTGTCCCCCACAGCCTGAATCAGCTGGATGTTATAGGATTAAGACACTTCCTGCATTAGGCCATTTACCCTCAGTGTATTTCCATACCCTGACAGGATGGATGACAATACTATGGCCCTAATTTTCAATACACAGTTTTCACAGGAGTCTCACCCTCATCCACATTCTCTGCATTCCTTATCTCATGCTTCTTTGCCACCCGCATCTCCTCTGCCTGCTTTGTCTCATTTTCCCACAATTGAAACACCGTCCAATTTGTCTCTGTTTTAGTTCTACCAATTAGTCCCTGAGCAACCAGTCTGATCCCGTTCCTCTAATTTCAGACGCATCTGGCTTATCTGATTGGGACTGAAGCTGCTGTTACTAGGAAAACCACATTCGTCCCACTGGGGCAGGTCTGACACCGCGTCCTTCCCATATGTCTCCCATAATTGTTGTACAGAATTTCAGCTGGAGTTCTTTCCCAGAAGCAAGTAATTTCACTTTAGCACCTGTTCAGTAAAAGTCAAGTAGGTCTTTAATGTTATTTTTAACTTTACACAGTTGAGTATAGTACAGTTACAAAAGAAACTGTTTCCCTCGGACCAAGGTGCTACTTAAATTAACAGAAGACTAACACATACCAACCTAGCAACATACTGTATGGTGCATAATGAGCAAAAACTGTGCAAACATTGCAGGACAGTGCAAAAAGAGAGGACAACTGACACCAACGAGCACAAACAGCACAGTAAACCCAGTACTGAGAAGGCGCAGTTTGGTTGTCCAATGAGGTAGCAATAAAAATAAATAAAAGTAACTGTAAACATGGCGACAATAAGATAAAAAATAGTAGTTAAATAATAAAGTGTGTTAATGAGTGTATGTGTGTGTGGTATCAGATTAGTCCCTGAGAGTTCAGTAGTCTGACGGCATGGGGGATAAAGCTGTTTGAGTCTGGCTGTGAAGGCCGAATGCTCCGGGACCTATTTCCAGAAGGCAGGAGGGTGAAACGATAATGTGAGGGGTGGGTGGGGTCATCCACAATGGTGGTGGCTTTGCGGATGCAGTGTGTGGTGTGAATATCTGTGATGGGAGGGGAGAGATATGTTAGGGTTATCTTCTTCTGAAGATGCGCTGGAAACAAACCAGTCTCTGAACACAGAACAACACAGACAGCTGTGATGACGTTTACTTGCTGCAAGGTGTAGGGAATCCACTTGCAGAGTCTCCGCAGTTTCAGCAAAATGATGGTTTATTGAACAGCAAAAATAATACAATGTAATACAGTGTAGAGACACACCGGGTACTGAAAGGCAGCTCAGATACAAATTGAAGACAGTTCTTCACCCCCCTTTATACCCAAAAAGGCCCTCCCCACCAAGGTGTTGTGTGTAGGTGTTGTGAGTGAATTTACATATAAAGAGTGACCCCCTGGAGTGTGAGGATCCTGAGACAGGGACGGGACAGGACAGGGTGGAGACTTTTATGATCATTGTAATTCAATTCTTATCACCTTATCTTATCCTTATCACCATAGTGGTGCCAACTGGACCCCCATTCTCTCCCTGGCTTCCCCCATGATCATAAATTCCTAACATTGTCTGCATTCAAATGATCAACCAAGAACCTTGGGACATTTTTACCACTTTTCCTTACAAAGGGAAGCCCGGGTCCTGACCTCGAGGTGTCAGCCTCTCAGTCGAACTCAGCCAACTTCGAAAGAGTAACTCCCCTCGCAGTGTCTTTTATTGAGGTACACAAACAGGATATGCAACTGACATTGAACATTGTTTGTCACCATATATGGGGGTGAAATATTCAAGCGACAGTTCTTGAGACGTGTTATTGCTCAATTAAGATCAAGCTGCGGCAGGGTGTTGTTTCTAAGCGTCTAGCAAAATGATGATAAAAAAAGTACATATTTCTCTAACACGATACTCCCAATGATTTTCTCACCTGTCATCACTATCTGTTGTAGGGACTTGTGATCTGAGGCGACACAGTTCTCAAAGCAGACCGTGATGCAGCTGCTCAGGGTGCTTTCAACAGTTCCCCAATAGAGTGTGAGAATGGGAGATGGGCTTTTCTGAGCTTCCGTGGAGAGTAGAGGTGCTGCTGTGCTTTCCTTACTATGGAGCTGATGTTGAAGGACCTGGTGAGATTCTCCGCCAGATGGACAACAAGGAATCTGGTACTCTCTACGATCTCCACAGATGAGCCATCGATGTGCAGCAGAGAGTGGTCACTCTGTGTTTTGTGTTCTTTCTAACGTCAACAACCATCTCTTTGGTCAACATTCAGAGACAGTTGTTGGCTCTGCAGCAGTCCCGATAGTCATCACACTTCCTCTTTGTATGCTGAGTCACCGTTTTTATTGATGAGACCACAACAGTCTTGTCATCTGCCTGATGTTGATGATGGAATTCGAAATGTGCATTGCTGCTCAGTTGTGAGTCATCGGAGTTAACAGCAGTGGGCTGAGCATAAAGTCCCTGGGTTCCTGCTACAGCGTCTGAGCAGTTGCCTTCGTCGCCCATAGCTCCTGCGCAGCCCGAGCAGCCGCCTCCGCTGCCCCCTGCGGCCCCCAGAGCCCGAGCAGCCGCCGCCTGCTTTGCCCTAGCTCCTGAGCAGCCGCCTCCGCTGCCCCCTGCGGCCCCAGAGCCCACGCCCGAGGCGCTCCCTCCGCCTCAAATGACTGTGCCCCCTGGGGCTCTTGTTCCTGGCCCCACTCCTGTCCCTGACCCAGCTCCAGACTTTCCTGCCCTAGTCCCCGAGGAGGTCCCGGACAGTCTGACCACCGTGTGTGCCACGCCCCCTGATTATCCACGTGTGCTTCCCTGATCGTACCCAGCTGTGTCCGATTATTTTCAATCAGTCCTGTCTATTTGAGTTCATGTCTTACTAGAGTTCAGTGTCCGTCATTGAAGTCCGTCTGCGTGAGATGTTTCCTGCACCCCGTGTTCCTAATAAATCCCCGTATCCTGCCTGCCTTGCCTGTTTCCTGCCCGTCCGCCGCTCCCGTTAAATGGCGATCGTGACACAAGGCACACGCACATCAAGTACCAATGCAGCAAATACAGATGAACAATTTAGGAGGAATACTAGTCAAAGGAAGGAAGAAAAGCAGCCCACCCTATCTCATGGTCACGGACACAAACATCAGGGAGTGTTATGAAGAAGACATCACACTTAACACCATTGGTTTTATGCAGTGAATTACACCAGAGAGAGTTTTTACATTCTAGCTGTGTTACGTAACATTCCTCAGCCTTCAGGTTTTTTCCACACAATGCACGACATGCAGGGGTGCCAAACAAAACAGCGGAACTGCAGTGTAGCCAATTATTTGTTTCAGTAGTTTTAAGAAAACTAGAACATAAAATGTTTGTTTTACTTAGTCCACAAAAGAGTTTTTACCTATCTTAGTGTATTTTACATCACATACACTCTCGGTCCGTTGTGGAGTCCATCCCACTGTAGTTGGAGAATGCTGCCATCAGTCGCTTGGTGTAGCACTCGCAGGATTTACCAGGCTCCTGTTTAAACTGATGCATCATGCCCCAGTCCATGCGCAGGAGGACCAGTCTCTGAAGGGCTGTCGCATGGTGAGGCCTGTTCTGCCTGGGGTCCAGCAGGTCACTGGCAATGTCCTTCAACTCACAGTGGGCTTGCGTTCATAGTGGGGTACCGCAGGGTTCGATTTTAGGACCACTATTGTTCCTAATTTACATAAATGATATGGATACCAATATATACAGTAAACTGGTGAAATTTGCAGATGACACCAAGGTGGGTGGTGTAGCAGATACTGAATTAGTGGCTCAGCAGCTACAGCGGGATCTTGATTTAATTAGTGACTGGGCCGATACCTGGCAGATGAAATTTAACGTCGATAAATATAAGGTACTCCATCTAGGGAGCAGAAATATAAAGTACAGGTATTTCATGGGTGTCACTGAAATAAAGGTAGCTGATCATGAGAAAGACCTTGGTGTGTATGTTGATGCTTCCATGTCCCATTCTCGCCAGTGTGGGGAAGCAATAAAAAAGGCCAATAGGATGTTGGGGTATATCTCCAGGTGTGTGGAGTTTAAGTCAAGGGAGGTAATGCTAAGATTATACAATTCCTTGGTGAGACCTCACCTAGAATATTGTGTGCAGGTTTGGTCACCATATCTTAAAAAGGACATTGTGGCCTTAGAAAAGGTGCAGCGTAGGGCCACAAAAATGATTCCTGGTCTTAGAGGAATGTCATACGAGGAACGGTTACTTGAGCTAAATCTGTTCAGTCTCAAGCAAAGGAGATTGAGGGGGGACATGATCCAGGTATATAAGATTCTAACAGGTTTGGATGCTGTTCAACCAAATAGTTACTTCAGCATTAGTTTAAATACACGAACTCGTGGCCATAGGTGGAAATTAGCGGGAGAACATTTCAAGCTGGATTTAAGGAAGCACTTCTTTACGCAGCGTGTAGAGTATGGAATAGTCTTCCTGATAATGTAGTGCAAGCTGAATCCTTGGGTTCCTTTAAATCAGAGCTAGATAAGATTTTAACGACTCTGAGCTATTAGTTTAGTTCTCCCCAAGCGAGCTTGATGGGCCGAATGGCCTCGTCTCGTTTGTATAGTTCTTATGTTCTTATGTTCAACTCCTTCATCTACAGTGTCAGATGAGCAAACCTTATCTCCCCCTTGAGGATTTGGACATACCAACATAGGGGCAAGAATTTCTGCTACCTCGTCCTGCTGCCTGAGTGTTTCGCCACGGCACTTCTTCACCGAGAAGGAGGTAGAGTCGGGTGCTGAATGGTTATGATCCTCGTCTGCAGGGGGGAGAGGGGAAGGGGCAGGGGAACCACTGGCTACTCCTCCCTCGGTGGCATAAGGAGGAAGCTGCTGTTTGGGCAGCAATGCTTGGGCAGGAGCCACACAGTTTATTTCTGGGTATCTAATTAGCGGACACCATTAGGTCCCTTCAGGGGCTCCACAGACAAACTCATTGACAAAATAGAATTGTCACAGAAAAATTCTTTGTCACATGCTCAGTCGACATGGACTGTGTGCTATTTACATATTTTTGGCACAAACGAAATCTCATATGCATATCGATGTATCTTTCGCACAAGTGGACCTCCATCACTTTAAAGAGGGTAAACTCTGATCAGGAAATTTACGACGTCAGAATAAACGGATTTTTTAACAGAAGTAACTGACATGCCCTAATAAGGAAATGCATACAATCAGAATACAATATCTGTGGTTTTTAACAGTGGTAACAATCTGATAATGAAAGGAATCAGATCAACATTTCTATAGCATGTAACAGAGCTTGCTCCCCTCCAGAACTCATTGTTCCAGTAGTTATCTGAAATCATCTGCAGGAGCTATTCTTTTATTTGTATATTAAGCATAATTATTCATGAATATTATTGATTATGTTTATTTGTTTAATGTTTTTATTTATTCGTATTTATTGTTTATAATATAATGTTATATAGTATTGCAACACTTGAAACGAGAGGTACTTGCCTGCCTTAGTGATATTTACTATTGTCTAAGTGTATTCCCACCTGTAGGAGGCAGCAATGGTTGTTATTAAAGGTGCTGAGATTACGCGGCTCAGGGCTGAAGGTGCAAAGTGAAACAGTCATTGACCGTATTTGCCATGTGTGATGGTGTCTGCATATCGGCCCTTTTGCGCCAAACAAACCAGTTCAAAGTACTGTGTGTTAAAATATCATATGAATAAATCCTCTCAAGAACTAAACTCAATATCGTATCCTCATCATTCAACGCGTCTGACTTTTGCACCTCTTACCACAAGGCAGTGGATTACATCGGGAAATTACAAACAAGGAGAATTTAATCTGTTTTTCCTCTACATTGTCGTTATTCAGAATATTACAGACTATGAACAAAAACGGACAATGTAAGAAAATAAAAAAATGTGTATGACAGAAAGCTAGAGTATTTTTGCAATGGTGAGCACTAGCTGGTTTATGTACTAGCTCACACTCAAGAAACAGCATAAATGCTACTCATACACAGTTGGGGGGCAGGGGTCAGTCCTTGTGCCTGTAATGAGGTCACCAGTTGAAACTAACCCAGCCTCAGCACGTCTGTGGGTCCTTGAGCAAGGCCCTTAACCCCCAGCTCCCTGGGCGCCCCAACAGGTAGCTGCACTTCGCGGACAACTTACTCCACAAAGAGTAAGTTGAGGGAGACATAAAAAACACAATTTCCCCACGGGGATTAATAAAGTCCATCCATCTATGGAATATTATTTAGCACTATATAACGCAGAATATAAGAATTACGATTTTATAAAAAGTATGCCAAATATCCATGATAGAGATATTAGGTGGTACATTGGGCGGAGCTTAATTCTCCGCTTCTGACGTCATAAGAGGAAGTGGCGTATCCTTGATTCTGATTGGTCGAGGGTTTATGCCCATATATGGTATTAATTCATGCTTATGCCACGTTTTGCCGATAGGGGGCGATATGGTTTTGGGAGATTGCCGTTATGCCCATATATGGTATCAATACATGCTTATGCCACGTGTTGCCGATAGGGTGGTTTGGGAGATTAATAGAATAAAAATACATTACATGTATTTTATTAATGTGGTTTTTTTAATTACGTTTTTAAGGAATAATAAAACATAGAGCAGGATAATGGCAAGCTAGCGCATACACGTTCAGCGGGGGCGTCCGTCCGGCCCTGTGTTGTTAGTAAGCACCGCGGCGTATTTTAAAAGAAAGCACCCAAATGTTTTAAAAGAAAAAGCAGGGGTGAATTTAAACAAACATGCCCGAAAGAAGCAGCAGAAGAGCAAATGTAAACAAGCGAAACCTATGAACATACAGCCCCGTCGTTTTAAAAGAAGCGAGCACTCATTACATTTAACCAACACGAAAGACTTTAGTTATATTTACCAGGTTGGAGAAAGCATGTAAGTGGCAAACTTTTAGAAGAAATAGGACGAAACGATCCCCGGAGACCCGCCACATGCGACTACTCTGTTTGAACAACGCGGGGCGGAATGGACGAACGCTAGTCCGGCGATTGGCGCATGCGCACCCACGCCGACGCCCCTTTCAAAATGGCTACGCCGACGGAGCGCCTGTTTTAGCAAATAAAACCCCTATAACCGTAATGTTTTTAAGGAATGAAGCACTTTTCTGTCAATGTGAATAATAAAGTAAAGCGCTCTGAGCATTTTCGATAGCAATAATCAGGAAATAACGCGGTTAATTATTGTTTAAACGAATGCACGCTCTCACTCTCCTGTGGCGCACGCTCGTAGATCCACACATCATTTCCTTTATTGAGCCAGCTCGTTGCGTGAAGCAGCTGTCAAATGGCTACCAGCGGAAATTGTTGTCGTGATGCGAACCGTTAGACTGGATTGTGAGAAGCATGCCGCCATTCTGGCAGAATGCACACTAATTCTATATTTTATATGCTTATTTGTAAATAGTGTAAAATAATCTATTTCTAATTTAAATAAAAGTCGATCTATAACACAACACCCCCGGATTGCTTAGCTACATTTAGCTAAATTTATCTACGTATGGTTAATCAAAAGGTATAACCAGAACTTGAAAAGATGTATGACAACACATGCTGATCTTTTATTTCAAATAAGCCTCTTTAACCTCGTCGTTTTTAAACAATGAAACTCTTTTCGGCTAATGTGTTATTTAAAATAAAACATCTTAAGCATTTCGACAACAAGAATCAAGGAATAACGCTGGCGATCCTTGTTAAAATAACTCACCATGTCGCGCTTGTGCGTGCAGCCACGATACCCACACACCACTGTCTTTTATTGAAAACAGCTGAGGCAAGTCGTTTTCGGAACTTTAAAGTGTGTATACAATAAGTAAACGTGTGTAAAAGAAGTATAAAATGTGTTATAAAGCACATAGCCAACATTAATTAATAAAGAATTTAAGCATAATACCCCAGACGTACCACGGCCTATAGCCGGTAGAAAGAGAGCTATCCTACGGCCTACAAGATAAAAGCATATGGCACCAAATTGGAATCAGTAGTCTTTAAAAGAATAAAATACATTATATGAATTTATCAATGCGACATTTTAAATACGTTTTAAGGCATAATAATTTTCTAGCTAGAGAGGAAAGAGAGTCGGGCAGTTTTGAATGGTAAAAGCAGTAGTTGTGTATTGTTAACGGTTTATTTTTAACAAAATGTCCTATTTTATAACGATAAAAACACAACAATCCTGTTTTTATGGGGATTTATGCGTATTGCATGTCTAGACATGTCGATCAGCTAATGTCCGCGGCAGTGAGCGATAAGCCTATGAGAAGGAAGCGTCAATTGACAAATTGACAAATTGTTGCAGAGTGCGTGTAACATCTCGTTTAACCGCTGGTCCTGAGTGTGACAAGCAGACAGACAGCATTCACGCCCCGGCAGAAAGCACATTACGTCTATTTGTTAATCTGTTTTATTCGTAAATAGTATAAAATAATATATGTCTAATTGAAATAAAAGTCGATGTCTAACACCACAGCTCTGGGACTATAGCATAGCCCCGGGCGCCCCGCTGCGGGCCTGTATGAAGTATCTAACTTCAATGGCTTAATCAGCAGGGTAAAGTGCCGTAACTTAAACGGGGGTATGACAAATTATTATAAAGTTTAAGCCAATAAGATTTAATTAATAAAATAATTTAGTTGTATTTTGTTCGTTTTATTTTCAATAAAACACACCCAGCACATTATTAATGTAATAGATGCAGGAACTAGTGAGCGGTATTTAGCTACGTACTTCAAAAACATTTAAAAAACTTTGTTAGACTAATACCTTAGTTATTTCAATAATTTAAGGGATAAAAACATTTGTCGTGTTTGTCAATGTGTTATTTTAAGTACATGCGTTATTTTCCAACGCCAAAACCCCTGTCATGTTTTAAGTGAGAAATGATATGGACTAGCAACTCTCTCTGGGGGGAGCAACCCCGGTTAGGTACTATTAAGCAGCATTTAGTGACATGCATCAAAACACATTTTTAAAAACTTTGAAAGAATAAAGTCTTAGTTATTTTAAGAAATACGTTTTTCAGTAAATGTTTATTCACGCGCATGCACACAAACACACACACACACCGGAGGGCGGGGGGGCTTTAGAGTTTAACTTTAGGTTGCTGATCGCAATGTGTGACCAAACCCCAAAGCACCCTAACTTAGTCGTTTACTAACTTATCGCGAAAAACAGACAGAAATAGACTTGTAAATTCTAAAGAAAAGACATTAACTGTTTTTTGTTAATGTTTAAAGGTATACAAACTACAGTTGTATCGGACACGCACACAAAAACACTAAAAGAGTTTTGCTCAGTCAAAAAAAACACCAAACATAATATTGTTCACGCTTTTTATTAAAATGTATAAGGATCGCTCTGTTAGAGTGTGGTAGAAAAATTTAGAATATAACACTTAGAATAAAAGTCGGACCTCTCAGTTTGATGAGGTAAAGGAAATCTCTTTTATTTCAGCAACTCAGCAAAGCGCTCTCATCACACTCTGGCATTCGGTACCAAGCTCTTTTTTAGCTCTCCGAGCAACCAGTTGATATACCATAACTCCCACTTCACAGTAAGGGTGTCTAAATCCTGATTGGTCACAACACACCAATGAACCAAGCTTAAACGTATAACAAACACAATTCTCGAATTCTATTGGTTCACCTTGGTGGTGAGGTAAAGTCCACCCATTCTACTCAGTCTACCAGAACATGTCTCGACTGCTAGGCTCCTACTGGAGATATGAATATAGATATTGATTACATGACATTGAATCACTGTAAATACTCAGTTGTCCTTTGATTAATGATTAACGTATTGACGTATTGTCATTGAATCACTGCCAATACATGGTTAACATATGATTTGTATGATTAACAATTATTTATACATTTGCACTACCGCATAGCTTGCTATATATTGTTTGCCACAACTATTCTATAAAGCTATAACTCGCTGTGCACCAGTTGAGGCAGCTTCGAATCTCTCCCTGCAGGTGGTTTCTCCCCCCCCTTTGTTCCGCTGTCTGCCTCTCCAAGGCCCGAGCTTTCCTCAGGGTCTGCGGAACTTACTGCAGGCAGCTATCTCTTAGCGAGGTCACACAGTATTCAAAACAATCTCTTCTTGCCTAAGGCCTAAAGACACACACAGTCCCAATATGCCAACCTCCCGGGCCTACCGATGTCCAATTTTAATTCCACAAGAGCGCAATTTAAAATTAGTATGATTGTGATATAAGTCATTTAGGCAACAAGATTTGAGGAAGAACCTAAGTAGCGGCTAGAAATGATCGACCAGGCAGACAGAAGTCTGCTTTTCTTATCTCACAAGTCATGGAAGGGTAGGGTGGGGTGGGGGGACACATAAGTATGGGGTAGGAACTGTGGAATCAGGCAGGGGGGTAAGAATTTAGGATATAGTCTTGTTATTTTAAAGAAGGTGTACATGATTATTTAATTACTTTTAATAGGAACCAGTAAGATGCATTTAGCACCATGTTGCAAATACACATTAAAAACTTTAAAGAATAAGGTCATAGTTATTTTAATAAAGACATCCTACAAGGTGCCCACGGCCCTAACTTATATAATCTACAAGCTTGAGCCGAGATGCTTGCTGGAGTACAATGCTAAGTTGACATCAGTAACGGAGCTGCAACCTGTTTGATAGTTAATGAAACATAGTTCAAATTCAACAGTGTCAGTAGTCATCCACTACGCAGGGAGACTACAGATTGACTATAACGACCCCGTTTATCAGCTGGCATTATTTTTATTTTTTTTGACAGAATAAAGCCTTAGTTATTTTAATAAATATGTTTTTCAGTAAATGTGTATTCATGCTCATGTGCACAAACACACACACACACACACACACACACACACACCGGTGGTCAGGGGCTTTAGAGTTTAACTTTAGGTCTGTGAAAGTATAGGACCGCAATGTGTATACAGACCCCAAAGCACCCTAACTTAGTCGTTTACTAACTTATCGCGAAAAAACAGACAGAAATAGACTTGTAAATTTTAAAGAAAAGACATTAACTGTTTTTGTTAATGTTTAAAGGTATACAAACTACAGTTGTATCGGACACGCACACAAAAGCACTAAAAGAGTTTGCTCAGTCAAAAAACACCAAACATATATTGTTCAGGTTTCTTTATTAAAATGTATAAGGATTGTTTTGTTATAGCGAAATTTTAAATTAATATGAGTGTGATATAAGTCATTTAGGCAACAAGATTTGAGGAAGAACCTAAATAGCGGCTAGAAATGACCATCCAGGCAGGCAGAAGTGTGCTTTCCTTATCTCACAAGTCATGGAAGGGGGTGGGATGGGGGGGGGGGGGGGGGGGGGCACATAAGTGTGGGATAGGACCTGTGGAATCAGGCAGGGGGTGTAAGAATTTAGGATATAGTCTTGTTATTTTAAAGAAGGTGTACATGATTATTTTAATTGCATTTAATAGGAACCAGTAAGCTGCATTTAGCAGCATGTTGCAAATACACATTAAAAACTTTAAAGAATAAGGTCTTAGTTATTTTAATAAAGACATGCTACAAGGTGCCCACGTGCCCAGCTTATATAATCTACAAGCTTGATCTGAGATGCTTGCTGGAGTACAATGCTAAGTTGACAACGGTAACGGAGCTGCAGACTGTTTGATAGTTAATGAAACATAGTTCAAATTCAACAGTGTCAGTAGTCATCCACTATGCAGGGAGACTATAGATTAACTATAACGACCCATTTAACTGCTGTCATTATTTAAAATTTTTTTGACAGAATAAAGCCTTAGTTATTTTAATAAATATGTTTTTTCAGTAAATGTGTATTCATGCTCATGTGCACACACACACACACCGGCGGTCAGGGGCTTTAGAGTTTAACTTTAGGTCAGTGAAAGTATAGGTCAGCGATGTGTATACAGGCCCCAAAACATATTAACTTAGTCGTTCATGAGTCTTATTGTGAAAAACCACGCAAAATAGACATGTACATTTTAAAGAAAAGACATTAACGGCTTTTGTTAATGTTTAATTGTATAAAAACTTTAGATGTATTTGTTAAACAGTCAAACAAAAATGTGTTATTTTAAAGTAGTATAAAATATAACCTTAACTTTGGACGCAAGATGAACAATCTACACACACACAGACACACACACACACAGCAAAGCCCCAAGCATGCTCACAAGCACACAACCAAAGGTGGGCTTTTAGAGTTTGCTCAATCAAAAAAACATCAGACCCATATAGTTTACGTTTTTTATTAAAATGTGTAAGGATCGCTCTGTTAGAGCGCAATTTTAAATTAGTATGATTGTGATATAAGTCATTTAGGCAACAAGATTTGAGGAAGAACCTAAGTAGCGGCTAGAAATGATCGACGAGGCAGACAGAAGTCTGCTTTTCTTATCTCACAAGTCATGGAAGTGTAGGGGGATGTAGGAACTGTGGAATCAGGCAAGGGTGTAAGAATTTAGGATACATTTTTGTTATTTTAAAGAAGATGGCCATGATTATTTAATTATATTTAATAAGAACTAGGAAGCTTTAATAGGAACTAGTAAGTATTTAGCATCATGCATCAAATACACATTTAAAACTTTAAAGAATAAGGTCTTAGTTATTTTAATAAAGACATCCTACAAGGTACCCCACGGCCCCAGCTTATAGCGTCTACAAGCATGATTTGAGATGCTAGATGGAGTACCATGTTAAGTTGACAATGGTAACTGAGATGCAGCCTGCTTGATAGTTAATGAAACATAGTACAGATTCAACAGTGACAGCGGTCATCCAATATGCAGGGGGACTAGAGAGTGACTATAGTGCCCCATTTAACCGTTGGTCCTTATTTTTTAAGAATTTTGACAGAATAAAGCCTTAGTTATTTTAATAAATACGTTTTTTTTTTTTCCAGTACATGGTTGTTCATGCTCATGTGCACAAACACACACACATCGGGGGTCAGGGGCTTTAGAGTTTAACTTTAGGTCAGTGAAAGTATAGGATCGTTATGTGTATTCAGACCCCAAAACATATTAACTTAGTCGTTCATGAGTCTTATTGTGAAAAAACCGACAAAATAGACTTGTAAATTTTAAAGAAAAGACATTAACAGCTTTTGTTAATGTTGAAATGTATAAAAACTTTAGCTGCTTTTCTTAAATGGCCATAAAAATTGGCTCAACACTATTAGTTTATATGAGGATGGGGTGTTTGCAACAGTCACAATCATAGCAGGCAAGCATAACATGCCAAAGAAATATCTTTTTCATTTATTTCAAAGCAGACACTTTGTGCAAAAGTTGTTTCCTCATTTCCCAAACGGCCACCAGAATGGGATGGTCCTTAAAGACCTTTCATAAGACTTGGAGGCCCTGTCCTGAGGTTTATCAAAGACCAGGTTCTTACACTATAGGAGACTGATGCTGTTTAAGTACTCGAGGGGATGACCCCTGCAATGAAATTTGTAACATTTCAAGATGTATATTTTAAAAGAATGAAGTGCCTGGACAGTAAGGGGTGCATGGTATCGGATGGTGGAATGTCGAACAGGTTTGTTAGAGGGTTAGAGGAGATAGAACTATGTTTGGCTCTGCTCTCTCGATTATCTGAGTTCTGGACTGACATATTCAAAGCCATTGAGCAGGACATCAACATAGTTCTGCCTCCTCTAACCCTCTAACAAACCTGTTCGACATTCCACCATCCGATACCATGCCCCCTTACTGTCCAGGCACTTCATTCTTTTAAAATATACATCTTGAAATGTTACAAATTTCATTGCAGGGGTCATCCCCTCGAGTACTTAAACAGCATCAGTCTCCTATAGTGTAAGAACCTGGTCTTTGATAAACCTCAGGACAGGGCCTCCAAGTCTTATGAAAGGTCTTTAAGGACCATCCCATTCTGGTGGCCGTTTGGGAAATGAGGAAACAACTTTTGCACAAAGTGTCTGCTTTGAAATAAATGAAAAAGATATTTCTTTGGCATGTTATGCTTGCCTGCTATGATTGTGACTGTTGCAAACACCCCATCCTCATATAAACTAATAGTGTTGAGCCAATTTTTATGGCCATTTAAGAAAAGCAGCTAAAGTTTTTATACATTTCAACATTAACAAAAGCTGTTAATGTCTTTTCTTTAAAATTTACAAGTCTATTTTGTCGGTTTTTTCACAATAAGACTCATGAACGACTAAGTTAATATGTTTTGGGGTCTGAATACACATAACGATCCTATACTTTCACTGACCTAAAGTTAAACTCTAAAGCCCCTGACCCCCGATGTGTGTGTGTTTGTGCACATGAGCATGAACAACCATGTACTGGAAAAAAAAAAACGTATTTATTAAAATAACTAAGGCTTTATTCTGTCAAAATTCTTAAAAAATAAGGACCAACGGTTAAATGGGGCACTATAGTCACTCTCTAGTCCCCCTGCATATTGGATGACCGCTGTCACTGTTGAATCTGTACTATGTTTCATTAACTATCAAGCAGGCTGCATCTCAGTTACCATTGTCAACTTAACATGGTACTCCATCTAGCATCTCAAATCATGCTTGTAGACGCTATAAGCTGGGGCCGTGGGGTACCTTGTAGGATGTCTTTATTAAAATAACTAAGACCTTATTCTTTAAAGTTTTAAATGTGTATTTGATGCATGATGCTAAATACTTACTAGTTCCTATTAAAGCTTCCTAGTTCTTATTAAATATAATTAAATAATCATGGCCATCTTCTTTAAAATAACAAAAATGTATCCTAAATTCTTACACCCTTGCCTGATTCCACAGTTCCTACATCCCCCTACACTTCCATGACTTGTGAGATAAGAAAAGCAGACTTCTGTCTGCCTCGTCGATCATTTCTAGCCGCTACTTAGGTTCTTCCTCAAATCTTGTTGCCTAAATGACTTATATCACAATCATACTAATTTAAAATTGCGCTCTAACAGAGCGATCCTTACACATTTTAATAAAAAACGTAAACTATATGGGTCTGATGTTTTTTTGATTGAGCAAACTCTAAAAGCCCACCTTTGGTTGTGTGCTTGTGAGCATGCTTGGGGCTTTGCTGTGTGTGTGTGTGTCTGTGTGTGTGTAGATTGTTCATCTTGCGTCCAAAGTTAAGGTTATATTTTATACTACTTTAAAATAACACATTTTTGTTTGACTGTTTAACAAATACATCTAAAGTTTTTATACAATTAAACATTAACAAAAGCCGTTAATGTCTTTTCTTTAAAATGTACATGTCTATTTTGCGTGGTTTTTCACAATAAGACTCATGAACGACTAAGTTAAATATGTTTTGGGGCCTGTATACACATCGCTGACCTATACTTTCACTGACCTAAAGTTAAACTCTAAAGCCCCTGACCGCCGGTGTGTGTGTGTGTGCACATGAGCATGAATACACATTTACTGAAAAAACATATTTATTAAAATAACTAAGGCTTTATTCTGTCAAAAAAATTTTAAATAATGACAGCAGTTAAATGGGTCGTTATAGTTAATCTATAGTCTCCCTGCATAGTGGATGACTACTGACACTGTTGAATTTGAACTATGTTTCATTAACTATCAAACAGTCTGCAGCTCCGTTACCGTTGTCAACTTAGCATTGTACTCCAGCAAGCATCTCAGATCAAGCTTGTAGATTATATAAGCTGGGCACGTGGGCACCTTGTAGCATGTCTTTATTAAAATAACTAAGACCTTATTCTTTAAAGTTTTTAATGTGTATTTGCAACATGCTGCTAAATGCAGCTTACTGGTTCCTATTAAATGCAATTAAAATAATCATGTACACCTTCTTTAAAATAACAAGACTATATCCTAAATTCTTACACCCCCTGCCTGATTCCACAGGTCCTATCCCACACTTATGTGCCCACCCCCCCCCCCCCCCCCCATCCCACCCCCTTCCATGACTTGTGAGATAAGGAAAGCACACTTCTGCCTGCCTGGATGGTCATTTCTAGCCGCTATTTAGGTTCTTCCTCAAATCTTGTTGCCTAAATGACTTATATCACACTCATATTAATTTAAAATTTCGCTATAACAAAACAATCCTTATACTTATTAATAAAGAAACCTGAACAATATATGTTTGGTGTTTTTTGAGCTGAGCAAACTCTTTTAGTGCTTTTTGTGTGCGTGTCCGATACAACTGTAGTTTGTATACCTTTAAACATTAACAAAAACAGTTAATGTCTTTTCTTTAAAATTTACAAGTCTATTTCTGTCTGTTTTTTCGCGATAAGTTAGTAAACGACTAAGTTAGGGTGCTTTGGGGTCTGTATACACATTGCGGTCCTATACTTTCACAGACCTAAAGTTAAACTCTAAAGCCCCTGACCACCGGTGTGTGTGTGTGTGTGGGTGTGTGTGTTGTGTGTGTGTTTGTGCACATGAGCATGAATACACATTTACTGAAAAACATATTTATTAAAAATAACTAAGGCTTTATTCTGTCAAAAAAAATAAAAAATAATGCCAGCTGATAAACGGGGTCGTTATAGTCAATCTGTAGTCTCCCTGCGTAGTGGATGACTACTGACACTGTTGAATTTGAACTATGTTTCATTAACTATCAAACAGGTTGCAGCTCCGTTACTGATGTCAACTTAGCATTGTACTCCAGCAAGCATCTCGGCTCAAGCTTGTAGATTATATAAGTTAGGGCCGTGGGCACCTTGTAGGATGTCTTTATTAAAATAACTATGACCTTATTCTTTAAAGTTTTTAATGTGTATTTGCAACATGGTGCTAAATGCATCTTACTGGTTCCTATTAAAAGTAATTAAATAATCATGTACACCTTCTTTAAAATAACAAGACTATATCCTAAATTCTTACCCCCCCTGCCTGATTCCACAGTTCCTACCCCATACTTATGTGTCCCCCCACCCCACCCTACCCTTCCATGACTTGTGAGATAAGAAAAGCAGACTTCTGTCTGCCTGGTCGATCATTTCTAGCCGCTACTTAGGTTCTTCCTCAAATCTTGTTGCCTAAATGACTTATATCACAATCATACTAATTTAAATTGCGCTCTTGTGGAATTAAAATTGGACATCGGTAGGCCCGGGAGGTTGGCATATTGGGACTGTGTGTGTCTTTAGGCCTAGGCAAGAAGAGATTGTTTTGAATACTGTGTGACCTCAGCTAAGAGATAGCTGCCTGCAGTAAGTTCCGCAGACCCTGAGGAAAGCTCGGGCCTTGGAGAGGCAAGACAGCGGAACAAAGGGGGGGGGAGAAAACCACCTGCAGGGAGAGATTCGAAGCTGCCTCAACTGGTGCACAGCGAGTTATAGCTTTATAGAATAGTTGTGGCAAACAATATATAGCAAGCTATGCGGTAGTGCAAATGTATAAATAATTGTTTAATCATACAAATCATATGTTAACCATGTATTGGCAGTGATTCAATGACAATACGTCAATACGTTAATCATTAATCAAAGGACAACTGAGTATTTACAGTGATTCAATGTCATGTAATCAATATCTATATTCATATCTCCAGTAGGAGCCTAGCAGTCGAGACATGTTCTGGTAGACTGAGTAGAATGGGTGGACTTTACCTCACCACCAAGGTGAAACCAATAGAATTCGAGAATTGTGTTTGTTATACGTTTAAGCTTGGTTCATTGGTGTGGTTGTGACCAATCAGGATTTAGACACCCTTACTGTGAAGTGGAGTTATGGTATATCAACTGGTTGCTCGGAGAGCTAAAAAAAGAGCTTGGTACCGAATGCCAGAGTGTGATGAGAGCGCTTTGCTGAGTTGCTGAAAATAAAAGAGATTTCCTTTACCTCATCAAACTGAGAGGTCCGACTTTTATTCTAAGTGTTATATTCTAAATTTTTCTACCACACTCTAACAGAGCGATCCTTATACATTTTAATAAAAAGCGTGAACAATATTATGTTTGGTGTTTTTTTTTGACTGAGCAAAACTCTTTTAGTGTTTTTGTGTGCGGTGTCCGATACAACTGTAGTTTTGTATACCTTTAAACATTAACAAAAAACAGTTAATGTCTTTTCTTTAGAATTTACAAGTCTATTTCTGTCTGTTTTCGCGATAAGTTAGTAAACGACTAAGTTAGGGTGCTTTGGGGTTTGGTCACACATTGCGATCAGCAACCTAAAGTTAAACTCTAAAGCCCCCCCGCCCTCCGGTGTGTGTGTGTGTTTGTGTGCATGCGCGGGTGAATAAACATTTACTGAAAAAACGTATTTCTTAAAATAACTAAGACTTTATTCTTTCAAAGTTTTTTAAAAATGTGTTTTGATGCATGTCACTAAATGCTGCTTAATAGTACCTAACCGGGGTTGCTCCCCCCAGAGAGAGTTGCTAGTCCATATCATTTCTCACTTAAAAACATGACAGGGGTTTTTGGCGTTGGAAAATAACGCATGTACTTAAAATAACACATTGACAAACACGACAAATGTTTTTATCCCTTATATATTGAAATAAACTAAGGTATTAGTCTAACAAAGTTTTTTAAATGTTTTTGAAGTACGTAGCTAAAATACCGCTCACTAGTTCCTGCATCTATTACATTAATAATGTGCTGGGTGTTTTTTATGAAAATAAAACGAACAAAATACAACTAAATTATTTTATTAATTAAATCTTTATTGGCTTAAACTTTATAATAATTTGTCATACCCCCGTTTAAGTTACGGCAACTTTACCCTGCTGATTAAGCCATTGAAGTTAGATACTTCATACAGGCCCGCAGCGGGGGCGCCCGGGGCTATGCTATAGTCCCAAGAGCTGTGGTGTTAGACATCGACTTTTATTTCAATTAGACATATATTATTTTATACTATTTTACGAATAAAACAGATTAACAAATTAGACGTAATGTGCTTTCTGCCGGGGCGTGAATGCTGTCTGTCTGCTTGTCACACTCAGGACCAGCGGTTAAACGAGATGTTACACGCACTCTGCAACAATTTGTCAATTTGTCAATTGACGCTTCCTTCTCATAGGCTTATCGCTCACTGCCGGCGGACATTAGCTGATCGACATGTCTAGACATGCAATACGCATAAATCCCCATAAAAACAGGATTGTTGTGTTTTTTATCGTTATAAAAATAGGACATTTTGTTAAAAATAAAACCGTTAACAATACACAACTACTGCTTTTACCATTCAAAACTGCCCGACTCTCTTTCCTCTCTAGCTAGAAAATTATTATGCCTTAAAACGTATTTAAAATGTCGCATTGATAAATTCATATAATGTATTTTATTCTTTTAAAGACTACTGATTCCAATTTGGTGCCATATGCTTTTATCTTGTAGGCCGTAGGATAGCTCTCTTTCTACCGGCTATAGGCCGTGGTACGTCTGGGGTATTATGCTTAAATTCTTTATTAATTAATGTTGGCTATGTGCTTTATAACACATTTTATACTTCTTTTTACACACGTTTACTTATTGTATAACACACTTTAAAGTTCCGAAAACGACTTGCCTCAGCTGTTTTCAATAAAAGGACAGTGGTGTGTGGGGTATCGTGGGCTGCACGCACAAGCGCGACATGGTGAGTTATATTTTAACAAGGATCGCCAGCGTTATTCCTTGATTCTTGTTGTCGAAATGCTTAAGATGTTTTATTTTAAATAACACATTAGCCGAAAAGAGTTTCATTGTTTAAAAACGACGAGGTTAAAGAGGCTTATTTGAAATAAAAGATCAGCATGTGTTGTCATACATCTTTTCAAGTTCTGGTTATACCTTTTGATTAACCATACGTAGATAAATTTAGCTAAATGTAGCTAAGCAATCCGGGGGTGTTGTGTTATAGATCGACTTTTTATTTAAATTAGAAATAGATTATTTTACACTATTACAAATAAGCATATAAAATATAGAATTAGTGTGCATTCTGCCAGAATGGCGGCATGCTTCTCACAATCCAGTCTAACGGTTCGCATCACGACAACAATTTCCGCTGGGTAGCCATTTGACAGCTGCTTCACGCACGAGCTGGCTCAATAAAGGAAATGATGTGTGGATCTACGAGCGTGCGCCACAGGAGAGTGAGAGCGTGCATTCGTTTAAACAATAATTAACCGCGTTATTTCCTGATTATTGCTATCGAAAATGCTCAGAGCGCTTTACTTTATTATTCACATTGACAGAAAAGTGCTTCATTCCTTAAAAACATTACGGTTATAGGGGTTTTATTTGCTAAACAGGCGCTCCGTCGGCGTAGCCATTTTGAAAGGGGCGTCGGCGGTGGGTGCGCATGCGCCAATCGCCGGACTAGCGTTCGTCCATTCCGCCCCGCGTTGTTCAAACAGAGTAGTCGCATGTGGCGGGTCTCCGGGGATCGTTTCGTCCTATTTCTTCTAAAAGTTTGCCACTTACATGCTTTCTCCAACCTGGTAAATATAACTAAAGTCTTTCGTGTTGGTTAAATGTAATGAGTGCTCGCTTCTTTTAAAAACGACGGGGCTGTATGGTTCATAGGTTTCGCTTGTTTACATTTGCTCTTCTGCTGCTTCTTTCGGGCATGTTTGTTTAAATTCACCCCTGCTTTTTCTTTTTAAAACATTTGGGTGCTTTCTTTTAAAATACGCCGCGGTGCTTACTAACAACACAGGGCCAGGACGGACGCCCCCCGGCTGAACGTGTATGCGCTAGCTTGCCATTATCCTGCTCTATGTTTTATTATTCCTTAAAAACGTAATTAAAAAAACCACATTAATAAAATACATGTAATGTATTTTTATTCTATTAATCTCCCAAACCACCCTATCGGCACA